>NW_027531905.1:8564560-8573625 GCF_008692635.1 Crocuta crocuta | reverse complement strand
AAACACTTATACAAGCTACATAATTGCATATATGTCTTATAGGCTGATTGGTGCTCCCTCCTTTCCAAATTTATATGTTGAAATCCTAACCCCCAGTATCTGAGGGTACACATCTGATAATGTGACTGTATTTGGAGATAGGACCTTAAGAGGTAATTAAGGTAAAATGAGGTTGTACAGGTAGGCTCTAATTCAACAGGCCTACTATCCTTATAAGAAGAGATTAGGATGCAAACAACACAGAGGGACAACAGTATGAGAACAGCGGAGAAGGTGGCCATCTACAAGAAACCTCAAAATGAAATCTCCCCTGTTGACACCTTGGTCTTGGACTTCTGGCCTCCATAAATAAATTTCTGTTGTTTAAGTCACTCAATTTGTGGTATTCTGTTATGGTAGCCTTATCAAACTAATATGTTTGCCATACACAACCCCTATCAATATATTTGATGTTTAAGTAAATTAGAGAAGACAAAAGACTTGCAGCTGGAGTTAAAAAAGACTGGGAGAGCTATTATGTGTCTTTAATCACATATAATTTCCAAGATATAATTATATAATCATAATTTTCAAAGGTTTGTGTCTAAGGAACCACATTATTGCAACCATCTCCTTTCAAAATACAAACATATATAACTTGAAACATATCTACCTTCTTAACAATTTTTCAGACCCAGAATATCCAAACCTAGTTTGAAATTTGTCCCAAGTTACTAAGTAAATACAAATACAATAACTGTGAAGATGGCCAACATATCAATTTCACTATTAATTAAATTCAAAATATATTGCATGCATATGCTGGTGTCTAAAGTGAATATATAAGACTTTAAAAATAAGGTCAAGGGTGGTTCTTAATGGCAAAAGAGTAATTCAGACCTGTTGGGGAAAAAGATCTTTTACTGAAGTAAATACTGTCATCTATTTGTGCCATCCCTTATTTAACTGTACTAAAAAAATATTACAACAGGTTTGTTTTGTAAATACCTCATGAAGTACTTAGTAAAAATTAGATAATGGAAAATTCTGACTTTTAAAGTTCAACCATGTGTAAGTTATTCAAATTGACTTTCAACTAGTTAAAAGTAATATCTTTTACTCTTTCCTAGGTTTTAACCATTTGAACAGTTTTTCCCTAAGCCTTTCCAAAATTAATTTGCTTCTTATTTCAAAGCCAAGTATGGAAAATTCTAGCTCAAAACAAATTTTTTCAAAAAGTTGAAAAATATATGAGGTATGTTAGTCAATTGTTTTTAGAACACAACCCAGCTTATAGTGTCTATTGATATAAATGATATAGCTAATATTAAATAACCCAATAACCCCTCAGAAAGCATGTTAGTTGCATTAGTGTTAAAGTAATGAATATTTAGATAATAATTATCCCTACTGACACTAACAAGGATTCACTTTCATGATATATAACAAAGTGAGAAAAACAGTATTTCCCAGCAAGATTATCTAGGCTGAGGAAGACTGTCAAAGCAAGTATATTCTTACCCAGGGTTAAGGACATGTATTTTTTCATCCTGGAGTTATTATAAATGTTCTGGAAAGTTTTATGGCATTATTTCACTGAAACAAGGAGACTCATTCCTTTATTAGCCTTCCCTGTTTTTTGGTTGGCTGGTTGGTTGATTTGGTTTGGTTTTGCTTTCTTGGCAAATTCCAGATTGCCTTCTCTAAGTGCTGGGAAATACAAAATTTAAAACCCATGCCCATACAGACACAATCCCAGCCTTAGACAACTTTCTAATCAAGTGAGGGGGATAAATATTTGGATAATCTGATGATACAATGAGAAAACCAGAAGGTAGTAGAAGGTATTCTGGAAACCTCAAGAAAAGAAGAACTTAACTTGGAAACAGTTGTCAAGAAAGATTATTTGTTAAAATGTCCATTAAAAATAGCTAGGTTCGGGGGCTCCTGGGTGTCTCAGTTGTTTAAGCATCTGACTCTTGGTTTCAGCTCAGGTTATGATCTCACAGTGGTGGGATCGAGCCCTGTTTCTGGTTTCATGATAGAGCCTGCTTGGGATTCTCTCTTTCCTTCTCTCTCTGCCCCTTCCCCACTCAGGCTGTCTCTGTTTCTCTGAAAAATAAATAAATAAACCTAAACAGTGTTTAAAAATAACTAGTTTCACTACAGCATTGCCTTTAAGGACCATTTTATCACCTAATTTCCATGTCTTCTACTTGTTAGAGAGTCCCACAGTAAGCTTCCACCATTTAGTACAACCAAAATTGCTCTATTTCATTATCTTCTCAGACTGCACTTAAGACATGCTGATTTTACCACTCTAACTTCCGGGTGGAGGGAGCTTTGTAGAAATCTATGAAAAAATGATGTTAAAATGGACACTATGGATATAACTTTGGAAGAAAGTTGCTTTCTTTCATCTTAGGGACCAATAGATGAATTGGTGGGTTCCTCTTGCTTGGAAGGAGCCCTCTGCTATTGGTGAGGCAGTGCAATAACAATAATCCTGACCCCTACTTCTGGGGATATTTTAATACTCTCAATGTGTTTGATGCAGTAAGGGAAGGGTAAGCCATGTACCTAAAAAGGAGGTAGAACACATATCTTATAGAATCTTGTGTTTTACTTCAAAGGCAATGTTAAGTCACTGAAAGATTTTAAGCAGAAGAGTGACACAGTCTGATTTGTGTTTAGATCAATTTTGTGGCAAGGGATAGAATTGATTGAAAGAGGGAAAAGACTGGAGACAGACAGACTTGTTAAGTACCATTGCAGTAAATCAAGTGGGAAATGATAGTGGCCAAAACTAAGCATAAGGGAAGGAGATCTGAGAGATAGATTTGATGACCAATTTGATGGGAGAAAAGAGAGACAGGAGCAAAAAAAAAAAAAAAAAGGAAAGTTATAGTTTGGGCTTTTATTTTAGTAAATTGTTTAAAGAATGAATCATTTTTACCCAAATAGTAATTCAATTGCTCCAACATCGTTTTTTAATAATTCATTTTTTCTACTGATTTGAAATGTGAGCAACTAGTATTTGTTGACTTTTAGCACTGCTAAAATATTTTACATATATACATATATAAATATACGTACACATAGGTATGAATATATTTATGTGTGTGTATAAAATCTCACTTAATTTTCACAATTCAGTAAGGTAGATACAATTATTCTACAAAAAAAAAAAAAGTCCAGGATTTTACAGTAAGTACTATAGCCATTAGTACTTCAGTAAAAAAAATAAAAAAGAAGTATTGCTTTAGAAAACATTATAGACTATTTTTAGAACACCGTGCAAATACAGACTTCAGTTTTCAAATAGATATATTCATTTAGAGTTCATCCAACTAACATGTATCAAATAATATGTGGAGGGCAAAAAGAAATAAAAGGTATAGTTCTTGCCTTGATGGAATTTTCAGTTTCAAATATAAGACCTATGGATATCAAGAGTGAAAAAAAATCAAAGCCATAAGGTTAAAATCAAATGAATAAGAAAGAGAGAAATTACCAAAGAAAAGAATAATTTACTCAAACTCAAATCATTCGAGAAAGAATCGGAGAAAGGGCTGAGCTTGGGTTAGGTCCTCAGTCAAAATATAAGACTAGGCAAGATGAGAGAGATCCAAAGGCCGCCATGCCTGGTGCACAATAGATATTAAATATCTGCTGAATGAATAAATGGATGAGCCTAAAAGTAAGGATGGAAGGAACTTCCAATAGTTTTCAGTTCCTGGAGCACACACAGGTGTATGAATATTTCCCTGAGTTGTATCTTCTTACGTCCTCACACTACTCAATTGTCATTTCTTGCCTTATAATTTATTTTATCACTGAACTGTTATAGGCAGATGTACACCCCATTCCATCTCTTGCTTTCCAGCCTTCATCCAGGCGGTTTTCTTCTGTTTGGAATGTTGTTTCTGGGTTCCCCCACCGGGACAACTTCTTCAATTTTTGTTGCCTGCCTCCCTTCATCCTTTGAAATTTGACTTATGGGTCCCCACTACAGGGACTCTCCTGACACCGTCCACCTCTCTTAAATTTGAATTCATTCCTTTTCCCCTGACTTACATCAAAAATTCTAGGCATGTGTCTATCATATCATATCTGTTTATGTCCCATTCTCCTGAACTGCACTATGAGCATCCTACAGGCAGGGATTCAGTCTTACTCATCTTTAAATCCCCAGNAGGCCTTTCAGCGGAGAGTGATCCTGAAGGGTTCCGCACCCACCCCTGGCCGCCCATCTTCACTTCTCAAACCACTAGAGGAGCCAAGGCGCTACTTGTAACCCATCGAAGTTTATTATGGCAATTAATTTTACAAACACACCGGCGATCGGTCATCCAGTTCAGAAGCACTGTTAAAAATGCACGGTTCTGTTAAATACATAGCACAGGCTGTTAAAATGCTTATTGACTAAATAAATGAAGAAACGATTCATTTAATTAAGAAATTAACAAATATCAACACAAGAGACCAATCTTCCCATATCAAAAACTTACAGTTTAGTAGAAGTAACAGACTGTAAGCAAATAATTATACAAATAAGGAACAAATTAGTATTTGGACAGGGTTTAATTCAAACAATAATGATGTGTTAGATCAGCAACCAATGATACAAAAGCAGAATAGGAAATGGAGAGGAAGAGAAGCCTAGAGTTTGGGAATATAAGGAAATATGGACCCAGAAGAGGTAGTTAAGGAATCTTCTGTAAAATATTTTCATTTATCAAATAATTCTTTTATAATATTCAATAATCTGTCTCTTTTATAAATTTTTATTTTAAAGCAGGTCATATCTCATTGGGTATTTCAAATAAATAATATGAATTTTCTAAATCTTAAAATAATTTCTGTTCATTAAAAGGAAACTACTATTATGAAGGCAATAAAGTACCTGAGCATGGTCAAAGTGTTTACCAGAAAAGATGATATATATAAACAAATGACTTTCATTATCATGACTGTTCAAATCACTTTAGACTTTCAGAAATCCAAGTGACTTGAACTTTGCTTTTTCATAGTACTATGCTCAGCTATGCCTCCTCCCTCCCCCCTCGTAGGTGGTTAAGTTTATAACAATTCCACTAAATCACCTTGTGGAATCCAAGTTAAGAAGTCCAGAACAACTGAGATGGTATACACAAGTTAAAGTAAAGGGGTTCCTGAATGCAGAAAATTGTATAATTGTAAAGTCATTATTGATTTGCTAGAGTAAGACTTTTATACTTGAAATGTTTTTGTGAGAAATGAGTTTTTGTGAGTTATAGTAAACTCTCAGAAAATAATAGAAATATTTCATGTGAATTTTATTTGATAAAATAAGATTAATAATTATCCCTTGTTTGACTAAACATCCATTTAAAAGAGATTTTTTTGAGGTAATTGTTCTCAACTGCTTTGTCACAGGCTAACTTTTTCAGTAAAAGGTTTTTAAAAATAAAAAAAAATATTTTTATGTCTTTTTTAATGTAGCATAGCAAATGAAAACTTTATCCTACTTAATGAATAGTTACCCAGTTGGCTAGTTTAGTAAGAGGTTATAAATTTTTTAAGGAATGCCTCTCAAAATGGGAAGACATTTCTGATTATAAGAGATAGAGCATTTGTTCTTTACCTCTTAGCCCATAAATTAAATAAATTCTAGTCCTAATGAAAATTCCTGGGTTAATTATCTAAGAAATCTGAGTATCCCTGAAAAGGTGACAATGAGTCAAGGAAATCTCCTTTTCCTCCTGTATTCCAGTATTGCTACGAAGGCATCGTCTAAGCTATTGCACAATAATTCATTTTAAGCTGCTCAAAGAGAATCATGAATTAAGGAACAGCTTCTATATCCAAACCTACATTAGATTATTATGTCTATATTTTGCTTCTGTGTCTTATGAGGAAATAAATGGCACAGAAAAAAGCACCCCAAATGATTCAGGTATTTAAGAGTAGTGATTTGGAAGAGAGGCATTGGTATAAGCCACTTAAGATCAAATCAAATGCTATTTCTCTTCTATTTTCCACTTTTAATACTAAGATTTAGCAAGCATTTCATTTCATTGACACCTTTTGTAGCCCTTCCACTTTTCTGTCTATTATGGCTTTCTGATAGCTATCCCTCCTCCTGCAGTGAATCTGGAATTTGACATCTGGGGGTTGAAAGCAGGAAGTTTCCTAAGCTCTGTAACAATAAGCCTATGAGCTATGTGTTTGGGATGACTTCTGGTCTACAGCTTTCTACTAGAATGATATTATTTTAGAACTCTGGAAATTAAGATCTGCTATGGCATTTTCCCTACCCACCCCCACTCCCAATGATGACCAAATAAGGAAATGTCTTGGTCAGAAGTATAGTGACCTAGAATAAACTCCTGAAATTCTTTTCATTATGTCACGTTCTAAATGTTCAAAACAGACTTCTACATTTAATAAATAATAATCATATGTTATATTTATATTATAATTTAAATTCCTGAGAAATGCACAGTTTTTACAATCTCCTTAAGAAGTGGGTAGGGCAGACATTATTGTAGCTCACTTAGATGAAACAGCTAGGGCACAATGAGGAAATGACTAGTCTAAGGGCACAGAAAAAAATGAAATGGGATTGTGACTACTGAGGTCTTTTGATATTTTGTTTAATTATTTTCTAACAGAATTGATTAAATCCAGACAATTAATAGTTTCAGATTATAAGTCTCATTGATGCTTATTTATAGCTTGACTCAGACAAGTCAATTTCAAAGTTTTAGACCTTCCATTAACCAACTCAGAAGGCATTAGAACTTAGAGGCAATCTCTCAGGTGAAAAATATTCAGAAAGGAACAAATGAATGAAAGTAAAATGCCATATGCTGGGATTAGAACTGGTTACATGAAGAATTCATTTGGGGTGAATATGTGCACACAAAAATGTTTACTGTAGAATTATTTAACTGTGAATATTGTAGATAAAATTAAATGTTCATTACTGAGGAATGCAAATAAAATACGGTAACCCAGCTTGATGAAATATGATGCAGGAGAAGTTAGATCAAAAAGTATGGAAGATGAAAGATGGTCATGATTTTTTTTATATTTATAAATAGAATATAGTCCATAGAACATTACCTTCATATGCATTGTATATTATTTAGTATGTATCATATATATAACATCTATGTGTCATTGCATACACATTACAACCTATAGATATGTGGACATCCTACATATCATATATCTGTATCTATGTATAAATAGATGTATATACTTGTTTATGTATAAACACATGCATACTTATATCTATAGTTCTGGAAAATAAGTTCCAAATTGTTAACAGTGATTACGTCTGGGGAGTGGGATTATAGTGGGATTTAGTTTCTGTTTGCTACATTATTTTGGATGTGTGCTCTCAGCAGGTGCTATCTTTAATATATTAGGAAAACATGTGAAGGTTGTTAATGAGGTATTTGTATAAGTAGGTTTAAGAAAATATTCTTTGAACATAGAGCTAAAATAAACTATTAGGGAAACAGTATTATTTAAAAAGTTGCTGTAGCTCTTCTGCCCTTTCCATGGGCTGGAATGGGGATATGGTAGCCAGGGAAGATATCTAAGACAGACACTATAATTTGTGGAAGGTGGTATAATCAGAGAACAAGCCTGGGATTTGCTGTCATGGAGCTACCACAAGAGCGATGTTTGGACTATTACGTAGGTGAAAAATATTCTTTCACCATGTTTCAACGAGTATTATTTTGGCCTTTTACAGTAAGTAAACCTAATATAGCATATGATTCCACATGATATTCTAAGAGCATGTCTTGTTCAGTCCTCTTAGAAGATAGGTATCTTTTGTAGAGTCAGAAGCAAATACTATCTTCGCCTGCTTTACTAAGTATTTTTTCCTGCTTCCCTATTTTCCTATCAACGTCATAACTACAGTTTGTCTTCCAATGGAGTTTTCTACAGTGAAAGAATATGTATACTGGAGAACAGAGGTGTTTGGTATCACTGACAGTTTTATTCAAACAAATAATGTCATTCAACTAAATTTATTCAAATAAAATAATATATTACCCTTCCAGGCTTACACTTCAGTCTGATGACCTTCATGTGAGCCTGCTACAGAGAGGAGATCCCATGTTTGCCAGAGCCAGAAATATATAAATCTGGAATTCTGAGGGTTAGGCTGGACTACGGCGAAGTCCTATATGGTAATGCCACATGTGAGGCCTCCTGGCTGAGAGCACAGAGTGTCATTGACCAAGAACTCTTTCCATTTGACAAAGCTACTTTATCAAGAATTATGTCAAAAAGGAAAAACTGACCCAAATGGGTTTATATTTAAATTGAATGGCATGCTTATGTTCTTAGGTGTTAAAAAGCAAACAAGATGGATTAAAAGATTAAATATGTATTTACAGCCAAGTAGCAATCAGAGGAATTTATTGAAAAAAGGGGCTTCTCCTTCTTGTGTTTGCTCATGTGTATATTTTGGTGGTGTACATTTTGTGTATGTGTGTGTCAGAAGGACTAGAGTCAACACTAGTTACTAACATAGCTTAGTTACCACCTCACTGAGTTATGATGCTTAAAGTTAATTACGTGTCTATGTTTTATAAACAATAAGGTACAAAATAAACTATTTATTCTTATATCAAGTTTTGACACTTCCTCACAATAAATGCACATATATCTCCCTTTCCTCAGTGATGAATCTGGTAAAAATATTTTTAAGCTCCCTTTTAGGAAAAAACCCCCACATTTTATTTACCTAGAAANGCCATAATTGGGAATATTATATACATTTTTGCACTCAATTCTCTTTACTTTTTAATTATTTCACATTTTAAGCCACCAATCTAACTTATTTCAGGTGGCTATTTAAATGATTGGCTGTTTAGGTACACAGCAATTCTTTAAATAAATATATCTATCTCTATATATAGATATTTACTAATATTGCTAATTTTATATACTAACAATATAAATTACAATATAATAAATATAAATTTATATTATATATTATATAATTTATATAACATGTATTATATAAATATTATATATGTGTGTCCATATATATACATATATATATATATATATAT
>NW_027531905.1:8530387-8564552 GCF_008692635.1 Crocuta crocuta | reverse complement strand
TTTGAAGGTGTTTCAGGGGAGGGGTGTATAGAGAAGAGCTGGTCACAATAATTTTAAGCAGACAAGCACAGAAGCCGGAATATATGATTACATCCTCTTCTCTCGGCTTATGTACAAAGAACCTACAGTATATGATCCTGACAACACATGTTTCCTATTTTGTCAATTTGATAAAAGCGTACCATGTCAACGGTTTTTAGCTTGTGGTTCGGTGATTGTTTCAGCACTGATTGTCAACGACCTGTATGTCAGCTGACACAGTTAAGTCAGAAATTAGCATGCAGTCTCCTAAAATGCCAGACACATGGACCCTTTACACGAGATATAATGGAACCCACATGATATCCCCATTAAACAATGAAACATGTGACATTAACCAAAAACAGGAACACATCAGTAAATATGCCTGAGGAAGTTTATGGTATTTAACTCCTAAACATTAATTTTATTGTGGTGTATGAGGAACTAATTAACTGAGAGTTTCCTTTTTTATTAGAAGCGGAAATACTGTTCAGAAAACTGATGAAGAATAAATACAGTATATTTTAAGTTTATTAAGCTTGGCTCATCCACTTCTATTTATTTAAGCTAATCTCATAAGGCAATTAAATATTTCAATCAGTAACTTTATATGGCTAGCATATAAAGTTTAGCACATTTCTGAAAAATCAATCAATGTGTTAAAATGTGGAAAGAGAATGTGAATATATTTCTAATTTCATATAGCCAAAACAATGACTAAATACATTTTCAAAAAAGAAATCACCTGACCTTTTCCAACATGAGCTTTGATAAATATACAAGTGGAAAATGACAACAGGAAAAGTTAAAACTTGGTGATTATGATGTAAATAGTTAGTATCGCCATGAGACAAATGGTTTCCAGCAGCACTGTAATACTTTTCTCTAAACAATTCAATTTTCCTCATCAGAGGAAGCCTCATTCAGGTGTGGCAGAATGAACTTGATCCTGGATAGGATATTAAATGCAATTAATTGCCAGGTGTGGTTTTAGGATTTTTTTTTTTTTTTAATCCAGATCTGTGTTTGGCTGGCACAATGCTAGGTACTACTTCATATATAATCCCATTTAATCTTTGTAACAATTCAATAAAATGGGTGTTATTAACCCATATTATAGACGAGGCAAAGAAAACTCAGTAACTTGCACAGGAAAATCAAAGTAGCAGAACAAGGCAAAACTTAATTCAAATCCACGTTCTCCCATTCTAAGTACCTTTCAGCTTTTGTTGCGTATTTGACACTGGGTTAATTAAATTAAAAAATTAAGTATCTGAAGTCATATAGACACAGGAATCAACTGGTATCGACAAATGAATCAACCACTTTATCTATACAATATTGTCCATAACGCATAAGTACAAGATAAATTTTGTCATAATATTTCATCCCATGGTCATAATATGATAGGTCGACACCAATAACTTTCTAGTAAAAAAAGGTCATAATAAGTTTTTAAGTGACGATATACTAGACTAGGCCAATAGGTTTTATCATTTCTTGGATTCAGGCACCATCCGTGGCTCAATAATTTTTTCATGGCACGTATAGGACAAAAGAAATACCCATCTCCTCCATTTTGTTACATAGTTAAGGTCCAAACAAACTAAGGTAGGTTATATAGTATCTGACAGATGTCTCTGTGTTTTCCTTGAAATTTTAAAATATGTTGTATGCCCCTATGAATAAGTAAAAGTATCCTGGTACCTTAGAACACAGTTTGGGTCTCAGCACTAGGCACATGCCCATCGCTGGGGAAAGAGTCTCTATCTGTAGCTATGCGACACATTCAATTTGACACTTTGGGCTAAACTCTCGAGCCAACTCTTTTACAACTGTTTGTTTTATACTGTATATAGAAAATGGGTTATTTTATTGGATTGCCTTACTGCAGATTTTTTTTATTTCCATATAAAATGTGTTCCTGTCAAATATGTCTAAGGCAGCTATTAGAATTATATGACTAGAAATTTTACACCCAAACAGAGAGAAGAGGGGCAGAGGACTGTAGTTATTAGTGAGAAGAAAAACACCTATTCCTCTCATTCCTGCCTATAAACTATGTGTTCTGAAGGAACAGCATTTAACTTTGAGGGTGGGGTGTGAGGAAGCTGTGTGTCATGGAAAGAGAACTGGAGTCAGTGAAACTGGTATTAACCAAACTTAGGACTTTCAACCACCTTATCTCAAAAGTTTCTCTCAAGTTGAAAATGCCAAAACCAGCATTCATATTCAAAATTATTTTGAAGTTTATTAGATTTTTTTTTTTTTGCCATATGAGCAAATACAAAAGTGATGTCTGCTTGCCAGCATGAAAGTATTCTGTGGGTGTCAAAGTGTGTACACTGCATTTCACAAAAGTCTAAGTGAAACAACTTTTGTGCTTCACAGGTTAAGAGATTAGGATCCTAAGAGGTTAAATTCTTTGTTTAATTGCTTAGGATTTCGCTCAGACTTTTCAGCAGAGGCAAGTGAACTATGTCCAAGGACTCCTCAACCATCCAGAGTGAACTTGAACCAATTCATTTATTTTATTATTTAGTATTGGAATCTCGTTTATTATTACTATTTGTTTTATTATTTTATTATTCAGTATTGGAACCGTAGTTATTTAGTTTCAAAATTCATTTCAAGAACTTTAATGAGAGTTTTCTGATTCAAATGAGCAGGTGCCCACAGACATAATTTAAAACTGGGGTTTTTAATGATGGATTATAAAAATTGGAGGGGTCTGCATATAGCAACTCAGTTGACAGTTTTCATAGAATTGACGAGTTAAAAATACAGATTACTTGATTAATTTTTCCCCTGAATGGAATGGTCTATGAATTGAGGTGATTGATCAAACCAGTGTTTTTGAATATTTTTAAACCAATGTTTTGAAATATTTTTCAAGTTATTATATATGTTTAAAAAATTCAACTTAATAATACACCATTATCTTCATCTTCTTAGAAGTTTGGAAATATTTTTAGACATTAAGAAATAAGTAAGGGGCTCCGGGGTCGTTCAGTCAGGTAAGCATTTGATTTTTGATTTCGGCTCAGGTCATGATCTCAGAGTTTGTGAGTTCAAGCCCCTGTCTGGGCTCTGTGTAGGCAGTGAAGAGCCTGCTTGGAATTTTCTCTTCCTCTTCCCCTCCCCCACCCACTCACTTTCTCTCTCAAAATAAATAAATAAACATTAAAAAAAGAAATAAGTAAGAAAAGTAATAACTAGATATGGATCCATGAAGAAGCATGCTTTCGTTCTTGATTTTATTAATAGCAAATGCTAAAACAGAATCGGAGATTCTGATAATAGTACATAGATATCTGTAGACTGATCTACACATTCATGGTTACCTGTGGATTGCAACATTCTTTACAACTTCTTTACTATCTAGCCAGTTTGCTCTGAAGTCTTTGGTTGTACTGCTATTAAATCATTCTATTGTTTACTGACATTCATTCTAGCAGGTAAGAGAGAATCTACCCGTAGGTCTCCATTCCATGCCATACCTCTACTATTACATTTTTCTTTTCTTTTTTTTTTTAATTTTTTTATTTTTTTCTGAGAGAGAAAGAGACAGCGTGCGCAGGGGAGGGTCAGAGAGAGAGGGAGATACAGAATCTGAAGCAGGTTCCAGGTTCTGAGCTAGCTGTCAGCACAGAGCCCGATGCCGGGCCCGAACCCACTAAATGCCAGATCATGACCTGAGCCGAAATTGGATGCTTAACCGACTGAGCCCCTACTATTACATTTTTCAAAGACAAAATATCTTTCTGTCCAAATGAAAGCTTCCTTTTTAAGAAAACAGAAGACGCTTACACAATTATGACGATTAGGTACCCCAACTTCTGTTTTTATTTTATCTTTTCCCTCTTGAGAACATGTTAACGTTTTTGTATACTTCCAGAGATTTTTATTTTATTTATTTGATCAAGATACATAGTCTAAACAGAAATAGTTATCATCAATACTTTCTATGAATGGATTGATGAAAAGCATTTGAATTTTTGATACCACCAAATAAATCTTTCCTATGTGCTTGAAACTCGAATTTGAGATGAGTTGGTCAGTCTTCTTCACTGAGAACTACGTAATCATACTCAAATTAAAACAAGTGACGTATGGTTGACAATTCTGGGGAGAAAATAATAAGATGATCCACTGAAGAGAGATGGCAAGGTTTATGTCCTTTCCTATCTCCATTTTTCCTGCAATGTGATTAGGGAGGAAATAGTCTGGACTATTTACTGCTCTCACCCAAACTGGCTCAAAGTGCCAGAGTGTCAACAACGGTGGTACTTTCTGTTGCTTCTGGCTTCCGAGTTTCAGGGTTTGGCATGATAGTAGTTTCAAGCTTGCCAGTGGCTGTAAAGGCTATCTTCTATTTTATTTCCAAGGTTACAAACGAAATGGTATTATTTATAATTGTAAGCACCAAAGGCATAAATATCAAATGGTTAATATATGAACAAGTTTAGAAAGGGAAAAGTGTCTCCATGCCACATCACATTAGCACTGGACAAATTTAGTTGCCCACTCTGTCAAATGGGAGTGAGGGAGAGGTGTTCTTGACCTTTTCCAGGCCTAGAGTTATGCTATTGTTCATACCCAATATGGTTTTCTCTTCAGCACAATATTTGCTAATGCGACTTTTTTCTACAGTTACTTAAAAAATGTCTTCCTGGCAAACAGAACTAGTCTATACGTATGTGTTGCAGGTGCCATCTGAGGCAACTGATGATTTTTAAAAGGGTCTTTTTTTTTTTCTCTTCAGTAACTAAGGTTACCAAAAAACACATTGGCAACATGTGTTTAATGTGACTAGTAATTCCTTAGGAAAATGGAAACAAAACAAGACAAAAAAATATTTTATGATTAAAAACTCAGAAATTAGTGTAGCAGCAGAGTTTAAAATCCTATATTTAGAATTTAAATTATTCTTACAATTTAAATATTTGGAAGATAAACATATGTTGATCATTAAAACTGTTGGTGTTTCTGAATGAACTGATCTACAAAGATAGAATGATGTGGAAAATATTACTAAATGAATAAATTCAGGACCCAGAGTGAGAACATCATCTTACAACACATGAAATCAAAGTCAAGAGAAAGATGTGAAAAAGCAGTGTGTAAACTGCAAAGGGCAAAATATCATACAACTGTGAATTTTTACAGTCCTGAGTTCAGTTCACTTTTACCTAGATTCTGTAGTTGCAATCTACTCTTCTCAAATGGCTTTGTATATTTAAAAACAAAATACATCCCACTTCTTCAATATTATATAGAGAAATGCTTAAAAACTAGGGATAAATGTTAAAATGTGAAATTCAAGACATCATTTTTACAGGAAACTTAAATCTGATCTCTAGCAATGTTGGATAGAGTTATGCAAATGCAATAAGTACTGAAGCATAGCAAGATTTTAATGGGACAATTTATTAACGTAGAAATGAACCCACGTATACTGGACTTTAAAAAAACAATAGTCTATATGAATATCTGAAGGATGTTGGTATTTCATTAACTGTTTCCAATGATGTTCTACTCTTATGAATAAAAATATTTTAATAAACTTGACCTCCCTATCTATGCCCTTTGTCTAATAATGCTCTAGAAAATATGTTACTCAGTGGTCTAGTCTCTCTTTGGAATTTGTTACGATTTTTATTCAACAGATTATAGCTGGCATTTTGCCTATTTAAATTTTAGAAAGTGAAGTGTGAGAGTGTTTCCACAATTAACAATATACAATCTCAATTTTGATTAAAAAAAGAGAAAAGTCATAAAATCACAGGCATCTAAAGTTAATAAGCAATATACACAGTTATCTTGGAATAACTTCTCACTTGGAATAACTTCTCACTTAGTACAAAAATGCCCTTGTAGTGTTTGTAACCAGTGGCCATTCATTCATTCATTTAACAAATAATTGAATGTTGTACTGAAAGTTTAGATACAACAATGAATACAACCAGCACTTACCCTCACAGAACTTCCTTAAAATTAAAATAAAAAAGAAAATATACAGGATCCAAAGGAATAAGAGAAAGGGATCTAACTAGGTTAGGCAAGTTCTCCCTGATCTGAGTTGAAAGATGTCCAGAACACTGAGGAGAGTGAACACTTACACTGTAAGAGTCAGGAAAGAATATGGTTTGGTCTAAGAACTAAAACAAGACTAGTAAGAAATTAGGCTGTAAACAGGGAGGAGACAGATAAGGAAAGGCCAACTAATTCACATTAGGAAACTTGAGTTTATCTTAAAAGGAAATGGAAAGCAATTGAAAAACATCTTCCTGTCTTATCTTTGCAAAAACAAATTGAACCTGAAAATTATATTCATATTATAAAAATACACTAGAAATGGAAGTTATGAAACTGAATTATTAAGAGCAAATACTGGCTTCATAAGCAAAGAAATAATCTAAGTCCTTTTAAATACCAACATAAATCCTTTTCTACACTTTCGGTGTGTTTCCTTTTTAAAATAAAAATGCTATATGAGTGATCTCATTTCTTGGTGTGGCAGGAATATTAAATTGCCTAATTTAAAGCCATGCCCTCCACCCACTCCCAAATGGAAAATCAATGGTACTTACTACATCCAGCCTTATAGCTGAAGCCTGGAGGAAGAAGGAATCCTTGCTGGGCAGCTGCAGCCAGCGTCCGTTGATCAGGAGGGAACACGGGAATCATTAATGGCGGCAGTTGACCTTGAACCTGCTGAACGTGATAGAGCGAATCAAAGAGACGAAGTTTTGGTGCTCCATGGTTCCCGCCCTCCTTACTTTATGACAAAAGGAAACCATTTATTCAATTCAATATGCTGTCGAACAAGCTTGCTCAAACACTGGGCCTGAGATCAAGCCTTTGACACCAAACTGAGAATATCCTCTAGCTGGAAGGTGTTACCAAGTTCACTTTCTAACCTGATGAATAATTTCCCTACATGATACCCACATAAAGCATCACTGCTTCATACAATACAAGGATTTTTCTTATTGCATTAATGTTATGGTTAAAAAAAAATTACCCTTTGGTTGAACTAAAATCTCCCTCTATAAATCCTGTTAGGGCTAATTTTACCTTCTAAAACAAAACTAACTAAATTGGTATCATTTTACATCTAAATAGGTTTTCATTATTTGAAGATAATTCTCATGTTCACGAAATATTGACATTTTTTGAACAAAAGAGCTGGAAAAGAAACTAAGTTTCTTTTAGGTTTTAAAGTTACTAAGACTTTCCCTTTTGTTTATAGAAAGGTAACTGGGGCCAAAGAGAACTGGCATGGCCATGGAATGGGAGAGTTAAACTAGGTCTAAAATCCAGTCCCTTGAATCCTGCTCTGTTACACTCTTTTGTCTTCATCTATCCTTTCACAAACAGTTGAACCACTCCCTAAACCAAATGGTCTGTGTTTTGGTTGCCATCTTTGGTATACACTTTAATTTGCAGATGTCACTCTCAGAATATGGGGTTCAAGTCAGTAAAGAAATAACCCAGCATAACAGAATAACTATCTTCTTAGAACTGAGCAGATCTCTAGAAATGCAACCTAATGTAGTCATTTATGCAGAAATATCCACACGGTACTGATGAATGCAGAGGTTATCATAAGTAAAATATTTCTCCCAAATAATTATTAAGCAAAATCTCCCTGGTGAACGTGATGATTGGATAGTGTTTTTCATTAAATATATGACTGAGAATTTAGGATCATGCTAAAAATCACATACATAGCTGACGCTTTATTCTCACTACTCTTTCCGCACATTAATTCAATTATTTGGAAAATATTTAATTTTTAATGTTTATTGATATTTTGTCTTCCTGTTTTTAATTTTTTTTAAAAAAAATTTAATGTTTAGCAATTTCTGAGCGAGCGAGAGAGACAGACTGTGAGCGGGGGAGGGACAGAGAGAGAGGGAGACACAGAATCTGAAGCAGGCTTCAGGCTCTGAGCTGTCAGCACAGAGCCCAACACAGGGTTCAAACTCACTAGCAGTGAGATCATGACCTGAGCCGAAGTCAGGGGCTTAACCGACTGAGCCTCCCAGGCTCCCCTGGAAAATATTTAATTAACACTATGTATAAGAAAATGAGCTTGTCTGTAGAAAAACAAGAGTAAACAAGAAAATCAAGAGCCTATGCCCATTACATTACAGTGGGGATAATGATAGAAGATTAAGAAAACAAATATCCAAAAAAGACTGCAAATTCGTTCAGTTGCTAATCCTAACACAACCCTGAACACTCTTTCAGATTTGTTTTCTCTTTCTCCTACTGGCACTGAACATCCTTGGGGCACTTAGGATTCTCATAGTGCTCATCACTTCTCACTTTAAAAGTCCACCTACAGTTTGTCCATTATTTCATTTTTTACAGCAAACTTCTGACATATTTCTGAGATTTTTGGCTTGTGAGTATATGCACTGTGGGGTGGGGGTGGGGTGATGTTTGAGTAAAAGGTGGGAGGGAGGGGGAAAGAGACACAGACAGAGACGGAGAGAAAAATAAGCACTATAAGAATGAGAGATCTGTTTTCGGCAATGACTCCAAATTGGAAAGCATTTCTTTCAGCCAAAAGGATTTTAAACCTATCACTGCCACCAGAGTGAAACTAAAAGGGAATGACAACAAACAGGAATACAAAAAGACAGTGTCTTAAAGTTAGAGCGAAAGGCTTATATCATCACTACAACCAGCTGTTTTTGAGCATACTGGAGGAAAGATATACCTTACGTAGAAAGCAATGCAAAACAATTGACTAAAGACTGAAAATAAGACTTTGCATATGGAGCAAGTTAGTAGGCATAAGTGGTCAAAATCAGAGGTACAAATCAGAAGGCAAAGCAGCATGGGGGCTCGTTCAGAGCGAAAAGAGAGCGCTGGCCAGAATAACAAGCAAGGAAATGAATGGAAAACCAGCTCCCATATATATTTTATATTTCATTGTTCGTAAGTTATTATATTTTATACAGCACATCTCCTGCTTTCTAAGACACCACTGGTTATACGATGTACACATGAATTTAACAAGAGCATTTTAAAGGGAAGAAGAAAGGAACTTCAAATGAAACACATAGAAGCATTATAAGAAGTATCCAAATTTCAGATAGCTTAAAATTTGGGAAACATAACTTCTGGAACTGCAGAAACAAGAGGTTCTTGTTTTAGCGCAGTTTTCAAACTTGAATGTATATTAGAATCACCTGGCAAGCTCCGAAAAATTCTCAATGCCCAGACTTCTTCCCACGCCAACTGAATATGAATCAATAGGGGTGAGACCCAGCCAGCAGCATTTTTTTAAAGTTCCCCTGATGATTCCAACGTGCATCCACCTTGGAGAAGGACGGTTGTATAGAACGCTTTCAGTCACTGTCAACTAATCTTTTTGTCTTCATGTTTTGCCTGGAGTCACAAAGCACCTTCAGGTATAGAAGTAGTTGAAAGGGGCACCGCCTGACTTTTACAGGTTCTGGTGCCCACAGGGTAGAACCAGACATTAAGCTGGATTGCTCATAGAATTCCTTCTAATTGAGTCTTTTATCTCTTTTTATAAGTCCCTTTTGTGAGAAACTTTGAATGGTTTGCTTCTACCTAGAGAGTCACAACCAAACCCTTCGGCATGGTAGTCAAGATGCTTTACAATCTGTCCTCCGTCTACATTTCCAAAGGTGTTGCTCTGCTTCAGTTCCTGTACTTTTGCCACAAGGGACCATGAAGAGTTCCTTGCACACTCCGTGTTTTTCCATGCCCGAGTATGCTCAAAGGTATTTTCTCTTCTGTTTTGAGTGATTTCTCTTTTCCTTTTCTTCTTGGCAAAATTCGACTTATTTTTCAAAAGCTTTTGAGACCCACATAATGTGTTTGCCTGTGAAAAACTTCTTTCTTGTGGTGCCAATTTTCAGGCAGAAAGAACTGTTACTTCTTTTAACCTCATAAAGCTAATACAATACTTACTGTATTGAATAATACTTTCTTGTATAACTTGAATCTCCCTTATGCCCTAGGAGTTTATTTAGGAAAGAGGTTGTAACTCACTTATTATTGTACCTCTAGAAAGCTTAGCATAGCAGATGAAACTATCATATGTATTGATAATTCATGAATAAAAAACAAGAACAAACTATATAGTCCCAATTTTAAAAAGTTTTATGTTTATTTTTGGAGAGAGAGAGAAAGAGAGAGAGTGAACTTGGGAGGGGCAGAGAAAGAGGGAGAGAGAATCCCAAGCAGGATCTGTGCTGTCAGTGCAGAGCCCTATGCGGGTCTTGAACTCACAAACCAGGAGATCATGACCTGAGCCACAACCAAGAGTAGGATGCCTAACTGACTGAGCCACCCAGGTGCCCCTATATTTCCATCTTTTAAATTACATCTATTTAAAAATATTTTTAATTAATTGATTTATTTTAAGATAGCATGGGCCAGGGGGTGGGGAGCAGAGAGAGAAGGAGAGAGAGAATCTGAAGCAGGCTCCATACCGTCAGCACAGAGCCCTAGGCGGGGGTTGAACTCGTGAATCGTGAGATTGTGAGCTGTGGGATCATGACCTGAGCAGGGTTCAAGAGTCAGACAGTTAACTGACTGTGCCACCCAGGCACCTCAAAATTTGAGTATTTGAAAGAATAAATTGTAATATGCTCCTGTGCTTTTAAATATCTGGGTAGTCTAAGCCTTTGTCTTAGTATGATTATGGAAATGCATTTTTCTTTAGTGATATAATTTGTTTTAGTGTCTAAATTTTCCAAGATCTGCATATATAGAATAACAGAGTTTTAAGGTTGAGAAGTATTCTAGAGATTGGCACAACACAATCATTCTGTTGAATGGAACGGAAATAATGCGTTGGCTATATAAATTGTTCAAGTTCCCACTTCAAGGTAAGAGCAGAGTTAATACTGAACTATATCTCTTAACTCTTAATCTAGTTCTCTTTTCCCACACAATGAGAGAAGTTGGAGGGGAAGTTGAAACTACAAGGGAAAGAAAGGAACCCTAACAGTGAACAACTCTAATTTCATTGTCCGAATGATGGGTTTTCTTTAGATTATCATACAACAGATTATAAAGGATTGTACTAAAAAACTCAGAATAAAGAGTAAAATAAATACCAAAACGTGTGGCTAATCCACATATGCAACTACAAACACATCTCAAAATACAGTTGATCACTATTTGTAGAATCTGTATGTGCAAAGTTGCCTACTTGCTAAAATTTACTCCTTACCCTCTTCCCAAATTTACTGGTACCAGTGTTTTTGCAGTCACTCACAGACGTGTGCATACTAGTAAGAAATTTTGTCGGTGATTTCACTGTTTAAAATGCATATAAAATCAATAATAAATATTAATAAGGTGTCTTTAAAAAGAAACACACATATAACAAAGGTATGTGTTGATCAGGTGATAAAAATGGTGTGACAAAAAGTACTTAGGGACCTAACTGCATTTTTCCCAGGAGCAACTGCTCGGTATTTGCTAATTCAGTGCTCATGGCAACTTTATAGAACGCAACTAGTGTACATAATGAGTGCCAATTGTATTACTGCTATATCTTAACTAATTCTCAGTTCACCTCCACTGAAATTTAGTCACCCTTTGGGAGAAAAGGACAGATCACATCAAAGCAGCATACTGATATCCTCATAAATTCTAAAACTAGTTTCTTAAAGGGTTAGTGATTCACACTTACGTACTTGAAGTTTTGACTATTTCCAAATCCTATTCGCTATTAACTTCATTTATTTTCTTTCACTTAATGCGTGAAATTCCTCTTAAATTTCTAATTAAGGTTTAAAATGTGTGACATTTATAATTACGTTTCAATAAAATTCTTTTGTCACAAAATTTTAGTCCTTTTAATAGGCAGCATGTTACTCCCTAGTTACAATAACCCCCAATAAATTTAAGAGGCTACTGCCTTTAACACGGTGTATTATGTTTTAACATCTTTTATCACTCTACCACATAGTGTAATCTTGTCTTCTAAAATCTTAAGAATCTAACACAAACCGGTCACATTACGATACTTGTAGAAAATAACAAGTTAATATTTATTAATTATTCATAGTTAAATATTTTATATTTTAAGTAAATGTTCTATTGCAAAACCCTTTAGTGACTCCCTGAAACTAATATATCAAGTAGGTACTTAAGATTATTCCTTTAGCTTTCAGTCACATGGCTCTGTTTATTAGTTTATTCACTTAATCAACAATTTCACTAAGCAGAACATGCACTTTTTTGTAACGAGGGATGCAAAGATGAATTCACATATGATGCCTGCTTTCTAGGAGCTCTGAGTCTGGTGGGGCAAATAAGTATATAGGTACCTATAATCCACTGCCATTCATTCAGTAATAGAGACCAGTATAGGAGCCTATAGAAGCAGATAGGAGACTCCTAACACAGCCTGGAGAAACCAAGGCAAGCCTCACGGGGCTAGGTATACCAGGCACAGGGTCTGAACGGATAAGTAGAAGTTAGCTAGGCAAAGAGATGCGAGTCTGGGAAAAAAAATTCTAAGCAAAGGAGGAGATGTGAGGAAAGAAACAGGGATACAGAAAAGCAGCATGTGAACAGGACACCGTCTGAGCAGTCTGGGATAACAAAAAGTAAGAGGAAACCAGTGGTGAGAAGGTCTGTCTGAATGAGTCTGGGTATCAGGGTAAGATGCATAAAATTCCCCATGAGGTTGTGGGGAACCACCGAGGGATTTTAAGTAGATTGGGTAGAATATTTTGATGGGTATATGGAGAAGAGATTTAAAAGACCAAACATAGAGACCAGGTAGGAAGCTAATTGAGGCAACCTGGCAATAGATTTTGAGGGCTTGATTAGTTACAAGAGGGTTAGAAATGAGGAGAAAAAGCCAAGAAATATTTAGAAAAAAGGGGGGATAATGGGGGGATGCTATATATATGTGGGTATATGAGAATGTATCTCTGTATCTAATATACATAAAACATATAACAAAATATTATCTATATACATTATATATATGCAGAAGAATATATATATTCTGTGAGTCTTCCCTTCTCTGTGATTTTTCTTATAGTGCCCGTCACTCCGCTCAAGGAGCAGAGAAGGTGAATTCCAGCATTCAGTTTTGGGACGTGAAGGAAATTGTGGGAAATTCAGCAAGGTCATTAAGAGGAAACCAAAGTTGCTTTAGAATAACAATGGGCCCTGGGCGCTACCCCAGGAAGAGAGACCCGGAAGGGCTTACTAGACTGGAAAAATATAGAAATCAAATAACTGCAGGGACTCCACATCAGTACCAAGGAGCAGTTTGTGTGAGAGCTCAAACAACAGGAAGTTAGGTTATGGTGGTACATTTGCTTAAACTATATACACAAACGTTGTAATGAAAGGCAGCTGTATGATTTAAGTCATCACAAGTACAAATAAAATGCAAAATCTAAAACTTTCAAATGTTCCTCAAGAGTTCAGTCAGATGAGTACTGTCGTGTTCAAGCACACATCATCTTTAGGGATCAGTTCACCTACAGCTGAAATTCAGCCACCTTCAGGGGGGAACACAGCAGCTATTTAGAAGCACACAGTGATAGTACACAGTAGTTTTTGAGAAAATGAAGAATATAATATCCAAATGAGATTACAAGAGGGGTTTGGGTAGGCAGGATATAATTACCCAAACTGGAGTAACCAGGATCACAAGGCTGACTTTCTACAATTAGCAAGAAGAGGCATGGGATCTTCAATGACCAGTAACAGTTTGTGATTTTTCATTTCATATAACAGAAAGTAGATTTGTCAGTTTATCCTACCCAATGCAATGGTCTTTAGGAAAACAAAACAACAACAAAAAAAAACACCTACACTAAAATTAAGAATAAAGGAGTCAATTTTATCTTCCAATTAATCTACGAGGAAGACTAAAGAAAATCTCATTGAGAGCTACTGAGACATAAAAACACTGCTAAAATTGCAATGCCTGCCTCTCACTTCCCAATGGCCACACTGGGGTTGTATCACCTCTAATTTCATGTGATTTAAGACAAAGACAAAGTAGCCATATTCTTTCAGAACAAAAATGAACAGCCATGTGGGTTTTTTTACATAGTACTCTTCTTCGGCAAAAAGCCACAGAACTTTTTTTAAAAATCGTTTCCAAGGATGAAAGTGACTTTGCCAAGCAAAGTGGCTTCAAAACAGGCCTCAAAAATACTAATAGAAAGACAGATGGTTCTACTAAGAGCTTGGCTGCCAAAATTTAAAAAAAAAAAAAGTAGGAAAAAAAAAACCCAGAGTGATGCTATTGAAGCTGACTGCAAAGTTATCTGATGACTACAAATACTTTTGTCCCATCACAAGTGCTAACTCTGCCTCCAGGGCTGATATAGCCAAACTACTAACTTCCCCACATCCAGTCCCCCTGGATTCCCACCCCTCCTAAATAAAACCTGTCAGTGCCAAGCCCCACAAAACAGCACAAGCATGCACTTGATTCTGACTGACTGCTCTGCAGAAGCAAAATATTGCATTGAAGAACTCCTATTTAGGAACAGACCCACAAGGAAAATTGCTTTTCTTTTCAAAACTGCCTGTCACATTTTCTTTTTCTAATTCCCCCTTTCCTCCTCCTCTCTGTCACCAAAGGGCCCCTGGGCCCTATGAGTTTAGATGATACAAACTCAATTTGTATAAAGAAGGCAAGAGGCAGCACCACAGAGAGGAGGAGATAGTTTACAAGGATAGAGAAATAATCCAGTCAAGACACAGTGCAATTTTCTTTCCAAACTACTAGTACAATAATACCTCCACTTTATTTCCTTCAGGGCAACTGTCATTTCTTTTTAACCAGATTGCTACTAGATATAATAGAAACTGAAATATTATATGGTCACTGACTCTTCCTTTCGATGGCTCATTTCACTATTGCATTTTTACTTTTGCATGATGTGCTTATTGTTGGCATTGTTACTAGCATACAACCACTTTCAAATGATGTAGAATTAAGACCTCTGTCACTCTAAAGCAATAAAATTTCATTCTTAATACTGTGCAGGTTTCACTTAAGTAGTTTTCTTGTCTAATAGCACCTTTTATTTATTTACATTTAGGCATTACATTCTTATGAAGCACCATTTTAATATACATTCAACCCATATCAACCAGAATGATGGCATTTCTTATAAATATGAAACATGCTTAAACAAAGTATCTTTGCTGACTTAAGGAAAAATCTCTATTTTAAAAGTTGATAATCATAGAAACTTGAGGGTGGCAAAAATATGGTGTTAAATAAGAAATCAATTGTGAAAGAGTATGGGGAAAACAGCCATTCCATTTGCCAAGGACAATTTTGAGCTGAATGAAAGAATTAAAAAGGCAATGATTAAAATATCTCAAATGATGCATTATTCAGGATTAGGTTATCATCTCTCTCTTAAAGGCAATATTTTATGTAGCTCGATAGCTGTTACTTGATAAAAGCAAAGTCTTTCTTTATAATGCAACTCTATTTGTTCCCTCCATTGTGTGTGACTATTTGTATTACTTATCATGGTTCCTGACAACAAAACAGCCTAGTTCATATGAGTATGCATGGTTCTCTGTTCGCATGAACAGAATCAGGCTTCGCCAATACTAATACAATCTTATTTTATATCACGCATTACTCTGTCATTGTCATTTACATGCAAATGAAAGACAACATAAAATATAATGGCCAACATGAAATATAATATATTTTTCAATTATATTTCTCAGGACACCATCATTAGAAAACTTAATAAAATTCACTATTTATTGATTTCTGATTTATGATGTTTTGCTGAATGGGCTATAATAGATTATTAGTGATTTTTTTCTCATGCAACATAAATCTCAGTTCAACATAGGTTCTTTAAAATATTGCACCTCAAAAAATGATCACTTTGTGAGGAGGGTTGGATTGGAAGTGACTGCTAATGGGTAAGGGTTTCTTTTTGGAGTCATGAAAATGTTCTGGAATTAGACAGTGGGGATGGTGACAAAACACCATGACTCTTCTAATACAATTGAATTGTATGCTTTAAAAAGGGGTGAATTAAATGGAATGTGAACTGGATCTCAATTTAAAAAAAAATACAAAAAATTTAAAAGACCACATTAAAAAGTATATCACTTCACTACTACTTGAAGCAGAATTAAATGTGTTTTGAAATAAGCACTGGGTGTTATATGTAAACCAACCTGACAATAAACTATTTAAGAAAAAAAAAGAAATAATCGGGTATTGTGTTAGAATAATATATCATGGTTTTTTATTTTTATATTATTATTTTGTAATTTTATAAAGTCCTTTGACATATATTAGTTCAATTATACTTTATCCTGCTTCTTGTAGAACGGCAGGTCAGGCGTTGTTACTTAAATTCTATTAATAAAGAAATTGGAAATGGGGCACCTGGGTGGATCAGTCGGTTAAGCGGCCTACTTCAGCTCAGGTCATGATCTCACAGTTTGTGAGTTGGAGCCCTGCGTCGGGCTCTCTGCTGACAGCTCAGAGCCTAGAGCCTGCTTGGGATTCTGTGTCTCCCTCTCTCTCTGCCCTTCCCCTGCTCGCATTCTGTCTCTCTCTCACTCTCTCTCTCTCAAAAATAAACATTAAAAAATTAAAAAGAATATAAGGAAATTGGAAAGGCAAACAAATAATTTGGAGATTTACCCATTATCATATAGTTAGCGAAAACAATAAGCCTAGAACTTATTTTTGAGTCCTCTTAACTATAAAGCAAAAATGTAATAATCTTCTTAAATAAAAATATGGATTTATATAAAAAATATAGAAACGTTGTCAAAATTCCCATATTATTTGCTCAGCATAAAAATGATCACATTTAAATTATCTTTCAAAGATAAAATTCTATTATGTTTTAAGAAATTTTTATCACAAGGATGGCATTTGACTTTGATTTTTATCTCAATTTTACATTTCATTTTGTTTTATGTTTTCTGTTCACAGTGTTTGTAAAATTTTCAATGTGTATACATACTACTTTACTGATCTGAAAATTAATCAGGAAAAAAACAGAGGTGTAACAGAACACTTATAGAGCCTGGCATATCATAGAAGAATATTTAATACAGGAATTGTTAACCTGAAGATCTCTAAAGATCTTAACTGTGAGTCTTTATAGCCTAATTTGGTAGAAAATAGGAAAAAGATTTTGATATGTGACTAAAGAATTTACTAAAACGTAGGGATGCCTGGGTGGCTCAGTGGGTTGAACATCTGAGTCTTGATTTCGGCTCTGGTCATGATCTCATGGTTCCAGGGTTTGATCCCTGCATCAGGCTCTGCATTGACAGCATGGAGCCTGCTTGGGATTCTCTCTCTCCCTCTCTCTCTGCACCTCTCTCTCTCTCTCTCTTTTTAAAATAAATAAACATTAAAAATAAAAGAAGTTTTTTTCACTCTGATTATCATAAAAAGTATATTTAATATTAGCATTTATTTCAAAGTTTCCTGAAATCATTACCAATTAGTTTGACCTTTATTAGTTTACTTCTTGCTGAAATATCTTACACCACAAGTATTTATTCTATGCAATGACTGTTGGATTATGAAATCTTTTAACATTTTCTATTTCTTGCTTGTATTACTTTACACCTCCCTCATTATATTTATGATTACTTCTGGACAAGGGAACTTTTATTCTCTGACTTGTTTTCAAATTAGAGACCAGGAGGTGAAGCTGAAAACATCTGCTTTCTACTCAGGAACTACTTTTCCCTCAAAACCTAACTTAAGTGTCACTAGTAGCCTTTATAAAGACTATCCAAGCTCCCCAAGCAAAATACATTCGTTCATGGGCTGAGTGCCCACGTTGTGCTAGGTACTACCATCACTTCTAGGAATATTATAATGAGTAATACAGACAAACACTACAGAAAACTTAAGGAAGAAAACAAAAAGAATGCTGGGATGGAGGCTGCGAGTTTAAATATGGCATCAATAATATGGTGGCATAAAGATCTTGAAGAAAGGATACAATCAACCTCTCAGTAATCTGGGGGGAAATATTCCAGGCAAATGGAAGAGGAGATGCTAAAACCTAAGGTAGAAGTGTGCAGGCTGTGATCGACAAGCTGTTTCATTCTTCCATATAGGGGTTCTACTAGGTTGAAACTACTTGTGTCTGTCTCTGTGAGTAAACTGCCTTAAGGGTAGGGCAGAGCAAACTCATATTGGTATCCATAATACCCAAATTACTGCCCACTGTACATGGTACATAGTACATGCTCAATTTATGTCAATTGAAGTAATTATTTTTTTTCTCTAGTATTATTTTCCGTTAATAGTTTATTGTCAAGTTGGTTTACATATAACACCCAGTGCTCATCCCAACAAGTGCCCTCCTCCATGCCCATCACCCCCCTTCCCCTCCCCTCCACCCCCATCAGCCCTCAGTTTCTTCTCAGCATTCAAGAGTCTCTCATGGTTTGCTTGAAGTAATTATTTTAAAAAGACAATTACGGGGGCACCTGGGTGGCTCAGTCGGTTTAGTGTTATTATACTTTCTTTTTTTTTCTCCTTGAGAGAGAGAGAGAGAGAGAGAGATGGTGTGAACAGTGGAGGGGCAGAGAGAGAGGGAGACACATAATCTGAAGCAGGCTCCAGGCTCTGAGCTGTCAGCACAGAGCCCAACACGGGGCTCAAACCCACGGACTGTGAGATCATAACCTGAGCCGAAGTCCGCCGCTTAACTGACTGAGCCACCCAGGTGCCCCAAGTGTTATTATACTCTTGATTTTGGCTTAGGACATGATCCCAGGGTAGTAGAATCCAGCCCTGAGTCAGGCTCCACCCGGATTGTGGAGCCTGCCTAAGATTCTCTTTTTCCCTCCCTCTGCCTGTCTCCCTAGCTCTCCCGCTATTTCTGAAAAAGAAAAACAAAACAAAACAAAACAAAACAAAACAAAACAAAACAACTATTAGATAAGGATACTCAGTTTTAGTCTCAGTTTCTCATAAGAGTAACTAGTTTATTAAAAATTTCCTTTTATACAATAGATTTTAGGCTTTATTTCATTTTCATTCAGGATTTACCATTCTTCCTCAAAGTAATGCCTTGAAACATGGCATGTAGTTGTTGCCACTTTTACCCCCAATTCATGACCTTCCTCAGACCTTAGTTTTAGTATTACTTATGCTGAGTTAGGTTTGTGAACTTCATTGTTCCTCAGGAGATGGGAGAGAGAACTCTGATGTGTTGTTAGTGAAATATCATAAGAACTGCAGTTAGATGTTATTTATGATAAAACTGCAATTTTTTATTACTCATATGGAATGATTACATATTTTAAAAGATTAGGAAGATAGTTCAAATCAAGACATTGTGTGCCACTAAACACAACTGATTTTATTCCTGTTATCCACATATCAACATAAAGTAATGTGACTAAAAGGTAATGGAAACACATGAAGAACAGAGTTTAATTTGTAGGCATGAACTTGTATATGCTATTTTTAAATTCTTGACTAAAATTTCAAGTACATAGATGTATCCTTAAACTATGCATTAATTTTATTTTAAGAAAATAACCGTGATTATACTGCTTACATTTCTCTTATTCAGACTTTTTCCAGTGTGTAATTGCAATACTTTAGTGAGCAGGTGCTAGATTGATGTGAAGGGCTAGTGTATGGGGATTTGTTTATTTGTAGCATGCAAAGTGTATACTGAGGCAGCAATGAAAAATGTTCTATCTGTGGGAAGAAGCCCTTATAAGCAAGTATTCCTGCAAACAAAACCAAAAATAACATTTCAAACATTCCCGCCCCCCCCAACGCAACCATATTAGGGGCAGGTTAACATCTAGTTCTATTCCTAAGAATGTGAAAAATCCATGCTCTCTGAATAATAGTGGATACAGCCTCATAATCTCAGTCAGAACTTGGTACTCAGATGCTTCTAACTTGACTGTAGTTGAAGACATTCTAGCAGTAAGCCACTCACTAGAACATTTGTCACTGAAAATAAAACGTGTGAAATTTCCAGAAAGGGCATGTTAGATGTTTCTTAAGCTGAAAATGTGAAATATTTTTGTAATTGGACAACCCATTGAACACAGTGTCATTTATGTAATCAAAAGCTTTTAAATTGAGTGGAGAAGGAGTATTATAAATTATTCCACTGTCAGTACATTCAATAGGGACCTGTACATTACCTGCAGCAAACTATGTAAGTATAGCTAATTTTACTACTTTGCTAAATTTACTTGATCCTGTCCAGCAAAAAGCACTATAACTTGCCTACATATAATGACAATATTTAAATAAAGGTGAATTATGCAATACCATTGATATTTTGCTAAACCTATAAACTACTTTTACTATTAGAAATGTTCTTTATGTCATCAAGATTGTGACAATTCTAGCTTTATTTGAGTGTTTTACTAGATGAAAAGAGAACATGGACTGAATGCATGAGTATTTTCCATCTGTCTGCCCTTTACCAAAAGTATTTGATAGATGGTTGTTAATAGTAACATCTATTCTGTTTCCCTAAGCTTCTCTCATGACCCTTTTTGTTTTCATGTTGACTTTTGCACAATTCTACTTTGACTCATCGAAACTCACCAAAACCAGTGAAATAAATCCTTCCATCACCTCCATTTTACAGGTGAAGAAACTGAGGCACGCCTAAAGTCAGACAGATAGCAAGTAAAAGAGCTAGAATTCAGGTTTTTCACCATCACACTTTATAGTATAGGATATACTTATAAATAAATCTTACCATAACAAAATACATTATAAAAATGTATTTTTAAATCACAAATATTCTGAATGGCATGGCTTGAAAAATACTTATTTGGACATATACTTTTTTTTAAAAGTATAATGGAAACAGTACTAAATATTAAATATCCTAGAAATCTCGCTGCCATAATACACATAGGTCCTGGCTGCATAATACCCAACATATTTTTTGATGCAGTCTCCAGGGAAGTTGAACAAGAAAAGGGGACTAGTAAGTTGAAAGTAGGTGGGTAGAATGAGGGTTACACTGGTGGCAAACGTAGGTAACTCAGGATGAAGTCTTGGGTCCCTAAAAAGCTAACCTTCAGATTCCTGTACTAATACAGGACAAAAAGGGGGAAATATACCATCACTGAAAGATAAGTTTAAAATAAATATTGCAATTAAAGCATACTGGAATTTTTCTACAATGCCCCTGACAGAAAACCACAGATCAGAAGTTACGATGATGATTCTTTGACAAATATTTATTGAGGGACTACATATATGAGACATTTTCCCAGGTACTTAAAAAACCATAGTAAAAAACCTCAGTGGACTAAAATCCCTGATTTCATTGACTTTACATTCTAGTACCATAAAAACCCAACCATAATAATTCTACTTCCATTATTCAACTACAGAGTTTACCTAACTTGGATCTGCAATTCAAATAAAAACTTCGTATATGGTCAGTGAAGCCCGAAGCTACAAAATTAAAAATAAGTGGTCTCCGGTTTGTATTGCCTCCTGGAACCTGGCAGAATAATCCAGTACAGTAGACAGGTATCACCAATTTAGATACGATGATTCCCCACAGATTAAGTTAAGCCAAACATAAACTCACTAAAAGAATTTAACAAATACATAAAGAAGACTATAGCATGTATAAGAGCAGAATCAAGAAGCAACAGATTTAGAAATCCAAAAGCAGTCAACTATCAAATGAAGAATTTAAAAAAATATGTAAAATGGTTACTTAAGTCTAAGGTACAAAAAAGAGTATCAAATAAAAAAATATCACAGATGATCAGGAAAACTTAAAAATCTAACAGAACTTTGAAACTTCAAGAAATGAAAACTAGAATAACTGAAATTTAAAACTCATTCTATGAATAAACAGTAATTAGGTATAGGTGATGAGAGAAGTCATTAAATTGAAAATAAATCTAAAGAAATTAGCCAGATTTTAGTTCACAGAAATAAGGAGATGGAAAGCATACAAGAGGAGGTAAGTAGTATGGTGCTAGAATGAGATGATGCAACAAATCCTAGTATAAATTTTAGAAGAGAGTAGAAAAAACTAAAGATAGGCACTATTCTAAAGCTAATGGTTGAGCATTGTTCTGAATTTGAAAGACATAGACCCATAGATGAAAGAGGTAAGCTATATATGAACAGAATAGTTAAGAAGAAAATATCACTTAATTCTCTTAAAAAAACTTCAGAAAAACAAAGGCACGGAGAAAATCTTAAAAGCAGCAAGATGCAGGGCATTAACCTAAGAATGATAATTGGTTTGACAACAAACTTCTAAGCAACAGTACTAGAAGCCAGTAGAGAGGCAAAAGAAAATAACAGTCAGCTTCAAAGTATATCCCAGCAAACAATTTGAAAAACAAAAGCAGAATGAAGCATGTTTTTTCAGGAAAGTCTACTACAAATTCCTTCACTAAAAGAAATTCTAAAGGATGTGTTCAGAAAAAAGGAAAGGTAACCTAGAAAGAATAAGAAACAAGTGGTGGACATATGAGCAAATAAAAACAATTTGTTCAGTGAAAATAATGACCAATGCTTCGATTAACAAAGAATCAGGCAGAGCAAATTCCAACAACAATAACATGTAAAGTAAGGGGAATATTCAGAGTTATGGAGTTTTAATATTATTCTTTAATCCAACAAGAGGGATACAATATTCATCAATTTCAAACTCTTACCTTAAATAGACATGTTAAGTTTCCAAAGGCAATCCATAAAAAATAGAAATAGAGTAGATAATGATTAAACCAATAAAAAGAAAAAAAATGTCATACAGAAAGCTAAAGATTAATATATAAAAAAATAAAAAAGGAAAATATAAACAAAATATGGTTCAAATAGAAAGCAAATAAAATGAGAGACTTAAGTTTGATCATAATAAATGGTAAGTGGATTAAGCTTATAAATTAAAAAGAGATCAACAGATTTCATTTTTAAGAAAATCCAGATATATCATTAAATTATAATGCTAAAGAGTATTGAAAAGGGATGAAAAAAGTTGTATCAGGCAACTATCAGCCAAACAAATGAATAAACAAAGAAGTTTAAAGCATACCTATTTTAATATCAGACAGAATAAACTTTAATGCTAAAAGGATTGTTGTGGGTACAGAGCTTCCAGAAATAGCCATACAAGTTTCATTTCATCAGGAAGATATAATAATTCTGAAGTTATATATATATATCTATTCAACATATTATTTGGAAGTCCTAGCCACATCAATGAGACAAGAAAAAGAAAAGGCATCTAAATTGGTAACAAAGAAGTAAAACCTTCACTATTTGTAGATGACATGATACTATATACATAAAACCTTAAAGATTCCACCAAGAAACTACTAGAACTAACACATGAATTTAGTAAAGCCACTAGATACAAAATTAATATGTAGAAATCTGTTGCAAATGTATATACTAATATTGAAGCAAAAATAGAAATTAAGACAAAAAATCCCATTTACAATTGCACCAAAGACAATAAAATACCTAAGAATAAATTTATTTTTATACAAGGGGATGAAAAATCTGTCCTATGAAAGCTATAAAACTGTGATGAAACAAACTGAAGATAGCGAGGAATGGAAAGATATGGATTGGCAGAACAAATATTGTTAAAATGTCCATACTACCCAAAATAATCTACATATTTTTACAATCCCTATTCAAAATGCCAACAGTATCTTTCACAGACCTTGAACAAAGAATCCTAAAATTTGTATGGAACCACATAAGACTTCAAATAGCCAAAGCAATCTTGAAAAAGAAGAACAAATCTACAGGTATCACAATCCCAGATTTCAAGATATATTACAAAGCTGTAGTAATCTAAACAGTATGGTTGTGTTACAAAAAGAGACACATAGATCAATGGGACAGAGTAAAGAGGGCAGAAATAAACCCATGCTTTCATGGTCAATTAATGTACAACAAAGGAAGGAAGAATATACACTGAGGGAAGACAGTTTCTCCACAATGGTGCAGGGAAAACTGGACAGCCACATGCAAAAGAATGAAACTGGACAAATTTCTTATACTGTACACAAAAAAATAAACTCAGAATGAATTCAGACATAAATGCGAGACCTGAAACCATAAAATCTCTAGCAGAAAACACATAAAATTAGCAGTAATTTCTTTGACATCACGTACAGAAACATTTTTCTAGAGATGTCTCCTCTAGCAAGGGAAACAAAAGCAAAATTAAATTATTGGGATTACACCCAGATAAAAGGCTTTTTGCATAGCAAAATAAACCATCAACAAAATAAAAAGCAATCTACCAAACAGGAGAACATATTCGCAAATAATATATTCAATAAGAGGTGAATTTCCAAAATACATAAAGAATTTATACAACTCAATAGAAAAAAAATAATCCAATTAAAAATGGGCAAAGGGCCTGAATAGACATTTTTCCAAAAAGACATACAGATGGCCAGCAGACACATGAAAAGATGCTCAACATCACTAATCATTAGGGAAATGCAAATTAACACCACAATGAGATAACACTTTACACCTGTCAGAATGGCTAAAATCAAAAAGACAAGAAATAACAAGTGTTGGCAAGGATGTGGAGGAAAAGAAACTCTCACGGACTATTGGTAAGAATGCAAATGGATGCAGCCATTGTGAAAAACAGAATGGAGATTCCTCAAAAAGTTAAAAATAAAATTTCCATATACTCGAGTAATTTCACTACTGGGTACTGACCCAAAGAAAATGAAAACACTAATTCAGAAAGATATATGGGACTCTATATTAATTCCAGCATTATTTACAACAGCCAAGATATGGAAACAACCCAAGTATTCATGGATAGACACAGATAGAAGTATATACATATACACATACAATACATACATAATAGAATATAATTTAGCTCCCTCCCACCCCCAAAATGAAATCTTGCCATTTGCAACAACACAGATGGACTTAGAGTGTATAACACTAAGTAAAGTAAGTCAGTGAGAGAAAGACAAATACTGTATGATTGCAATCAGATGTGGAATTTAAGGAACAAAACAAAGAATAAAGATTAAAAAAACAAAACAAAACACCAGACTTTTAAATACAGAGAGCACACTGGTGGTTGCCAGAGGGTAGGTGAGTGGGGAGATGGGTGAAATAGACAAAGGTGGAGAAATCGAGTTCTATCCTCATAATTTATAACACAACAACTGAGAGCTACAAGGAGAAATTCATAAACCTTCATTATTGTAGGCCATTTTAGTAAAACTTTCTTTAATTACTAATAGCTCAAGTGAAATTAGTGAAGACATAGTTAATTTGGACAGCACAATTAGAATGCTTAATCTAATGGACATATATAGAATTTTGCACTTAATAATTACAGAATACAAACACTTTTAAGGCAAACAGGACATTTATAAAAACTGTCATGCGTAAAGCAAGATCCAACAGATTTAAGAGGTTTGGTAATATGCAAAATTATGATGAAAGTATTTGGTTTTAGGAGGGGGAATGTTAGTTTTAAAAAATGGACTCCATAAATAACAATTTCTCTTTTTGAATGAGGAGTTTGTCTAATTTCAGATTTGCAGAGGTATATTTTAGAAAAGACTGAAACATTTACCTGGGAAATTGAGTTTATGTTTCTATGAAAAATACAATTTGATTACTGAAATCGGATCCTTATTTTCTAAATGTGCTTCACCATTGACAAGTGGGATCATTAAAATTGCTGTGTTTGCTCTAATTAATGTGTGGGTGGTTGGCAAGAATTAGAGGTTATTTAATATCATGTAATGGTTCGCAATTCAAAACCTGTACAGTTTGAAGACTGGACTATTGGGGAAAACAATCAAGAATAAATAATTTAAAGTCATTATGTTTTTTAAAAAGTCAACATCACACACAAAGCCTTTAAATTGTGAACAGTATTTTGAGCTCTGAACATTTTTGTTCACTGAAACAAAAAAAGACAAAAAATTGTGGATGTTTGAAAAAATACACATGATATACATGAATATGTTTTCCAATTTTTTGAGAAAATCTTAGAAATGAAATTGAAAAGATATTAGCAGTAAAAAAATTGAAAGTTGGTATAATCTTGTAAAATAAAATGCCATTTAACAAGTTGTGTATAGATTTTGATAAAACTGAAGTTTGTAAAATTTTCACTAAAATGCCCATTTTTTAACTGACGTCTTGAGCTCAACACACTTTTCAAATAAAAACATGCATGATACAGGTATAAAAGCTATAATAGCATGTTTTGACGTATATCACAACTATATTTATAGCAATATAAAATAGTTCATAAGAGTTAATATGAAATAATTATTGAGGTAGCGTTTATAAAGGAAGTAAATTCTCCAATGTCATATGCAAGTCGATAGGAAGTAAACATAAGCCTTAATGTTGGTATAAATCTTTGTGTTAAACATATTTCTGATTACAGAAGCGCGAGATGCAGAGCAAAGATTTTTTCAACATTTCAGTTATTCTGCCTTGTATGTGAGACTGTCCTCACTGCTAGTGGGATTTTTCTTGGATTTATTTCATCGTGTATTTTTAAAGATAAAATGAAATGTACCAGAATCCTGAGAACATTTGTAAAAATGTCTAATCACATCCTTGAATCAAGTTCATAACTGACCCAGTTATGGGTGAATCTATCACCCATTCTTATTAGGTCATTCATCTTGCAAAACTACAGGTTTTCACTTACTAGTCTTAACACGATTAATATTGCCTACATAGTGCTACTCCTGAGGCTTACATGTGGGTCTCAATACTACACATGTATTGAGCAAGACCTGATCCCCATCACAGGGAGATTTCAGTCTGTAAATGGTTCACCTGGAAGAATGCAATAACAGGAGAAAAACACACACACACACACCAATGTTTTAGTACGTGCATTTATCAGCAACAGAGCACAATAGTTCAAAATGAAAAGAAATAATAGTATTTCAATTTTATTAGCAACTCATTTTTACTTGACATTTTGTATGTATTTGCTGACAGTTTCTTATTAAATCTTTCCCTGTACTAGCCCTAACACCCCATTGGTTCATAAGTTCTTTTCACCACATAATTCTGAGTAGGGGAAAAATAAAAGAAAAAAGAAAGTTTTCAGGCAGACTTATAGAGTTAAAAATACTGAAGTTAACAAGGGGGTTAAGAAAGATGAGACCAGTGCTGGAAAAAAGGGGAAGGGTGTGTGTGAAAGAAAGAAATGTGTGTCCAAGAATATATGCAGTATAGAAAAGGGAAAAATACAAAGAAAATGCATTTTTAACATTGTAGTTTGAGTGTTATATACTAAACACATATAATCAAGATTCCCAGGTTCATCTCTTTCAACTAGAAATGTGCTCTACTCTTACTTCCACTTCTAAGCCACTATAGGTATTAAACAGCAATTTACATGTGATTTGCATTTTTTTTTTTTTGTACTTGTGGTTTTGGTAAGTCTTCCAAACCTAATGACTGTTCCTTTGGCCAGCAACATAAATGCTATAATCACACAATTATTGTGCTGGGAACAGTTTAATTCAGCATTTTGTTCTCAACCACAGAACAATTACTCAACAATTTCGGTTAACCAGACTAGCTAGCTGCCTGGAAAGAAAGAGGAATATTCACAAGATCTATTGTCTTACATAAAGGCAGCTACCAGATCGGCTGAAACTTTCTAGTATTGCTCTGCTGTGTGCTTCTTTTCAGGATCTTTCAGATATCTGTCCTAACGAAAATGACAAATTGTAGGTTTTCCTTTATGGACTTGCTGTTTGTTCAGTTCTTCTAATTACACATTTGCATATTTTTTAAAAACACATTGAGATTTTTGTGCATCTGGAAACACAGACCTATAGATAAATGTACTTTAAAAAAGCATTTAATATAATGATAGTTAATGTAAAGAATTGCAAGCTCAAAAGTATAAGTTTAGAACCCTTCCTTCCAGCTAGCCTATGGTGCATAACGTGATGGTAAAGCCTTCTTTCACCTCATTGAAATCACATTATTTCCTAACAGTGTAAGTCGCTGAATGTCAACCTTGATTCCAAATTTTAATTTTTAAAATAGAAATGGAGGTGATTTTATATAATCATGGCTATTAAGGTTCTCTTTGTATTATTTTGTTCAATATTAATTTTACTTGATCAGAACCAAAAAGTCAGGGCCAAAGCTTATCAATTCAAAACTATTTAGAAATAGATCATCAAATGATTTATGCGCCTGTGTAAAAATATATGTACACTGAAATTGTCCTGTCCCTTGACTATTTCTCATGGGCACAGAAAACTATTACATTAGCTCTGTACCATACTGCACAGGTCTTGGAAGCTACTGACAGACAAAGCAGTCAATGGTGAATTGGGTCAGTGAGTAGTAAGGGTAGTAGTGGATGAAAATAGGCTATCCTCAAAGAAAAAGGGTTCCTTTTCTCTCTCAGTGTTCTTTTCTCTAGTTTCGTTCTATGTTTTATTTATGATTTCTTTTTATGCTCCCACTTTTACCTTAAAAAGTGGGCAGGAAAGAGGGTAGAGAAATTATAACTTCATGGTCAGAAACATCCAAATTCATGGCAAAAATGCCCTGAAAACTAGAAAAAGCCTCAAACATAAAGATAACCCTTTTAGTAAGAAGTGAAGACAAAAGAAGACTTGACAATTCTGGCAACTTAAAATTTTTAATTGTGTCTTAATATATTTGAATAAGCAAATAATACTGTAGTGAAATACCATACTGACGAGGGGTTCTTTACGCTGAGATCATTCACTCCTGAATTGTGTTAGTCTACAGGGAGAACCTTAAACACACTGGGGTCAAATATTTTTTCAAGTAACAGAAATCTCTGTTCCAGACAAATCTAGCGTACAGGTCGGATGATGAGAGCTTGCCTTGGAGACTTGGGCTCACCCACACCCACCAGCTCCTCTTTCCCTGTTAATAGTATGATCTCAACCCCAGGTATTCCTTGGAGGATCTCCGTGGACCCCATGAGATCCTGTCAACAAAATCTGGAAACACTTTCTTGTGCTGTTATTACTCAATACCAAAATCTAGTAATAGAGATAATATAGTGAACACTATTATGTCTGAAGAATTGAATCATGTGCTCAATCATTATGGTGTCACATAGAATGTAACTTGTAATAATACACAGGCCTATTCTAACCTAGAGTCTTTACACTTACTAAAATGTCAAGCCCAACATCTTCTATACAATAGTCACGGAATTGCTTTTTCCTGGGCATAAAATCCATGTACAATATAATATATAAGCCCCTGGTATAATTTCTAATTCTTTAATCCAGGTATTGAAGTGAGCTATAATTAGAGAGCAAACATTTGTAGAGCAGAGCACAGTCTATAAAAAAAGAATGCCAAAATAGTATCAGGTTCTTCTGAATGAAAATAACTCAACTTAGTGCAAAATTTATGCTTACAAATGAGCCAGATATTAAATTCAGAATGAAAAAAAAAATTGGCTATATCCTTGCCACTTCCTGGTTAATTTGGCAGAGGGCCAATTTTCCGATATTATGACCATCCTGTAGCCACAGTGAGTGTTTTATTTATTTATTTCTGTATTGCATAAAAATATCAGCTTAAGAAGGGAAAATGTGAAATGGATGACATATTTTAGAACAGCTTCTCCCAGAATACAAAAATATTCCCCAACTCAAAACTGAAACAAATAGTAGAACTACCAGACAATGCCAATTGGCGACTCTCTAATGCCATTCAAACTTCGCAAATACTGGGCTCTCAAACTGATTTTAATTATTCAAAAGAAAACTAGGAAATGATTCAAATATCAATTGCTTTCACAGAAATACAAATTCTCTTTTAAGAGAAGCATATGACATATCTTTTTCTTTATCCTGTAACACTGCAGTTGATTACCTGTTAAGTTTTTCCTTCGAATAGGACAGTAGCACAAAGGGGAGTTCCTTTCTGCTGTCCTCAGGATTACATTATGGTGCTGAGAATTTATTTTTTATTGATAGGGAGTAGGAAAAAATGTGAAAAGAGATAGATTTACTCTAGGAAACTGGAGGAGACGATAACACCAAATAAGACGTAGTTCGCTGTGTCCACGTGCTTTTCTATTCAAACAAATTCTAGAAACATTTAAAAAATCATTTCTGTGGACAGGCAGCCTTTGTGAAAAAAGAGGGCCTTTTGTGGGTGTTCAGTGTCAAGTTACACACGAACCATTGTAAACTCAATTTGTTACTGACGATGTTCTTTACTGTTTGGTATTGGGTATGTGCAAAGATAACTATTCAATGAGACAGCATATGACATTTACATATTTTTATATATACTATCAGTAGGTATCAGTCATTGTAATGCCACTTAACCTCAAAGAAGCCTCTAGGCCTATGTGTATGGTAACTAAGAAATAATAGCATTTTTTTTCATGGTAGATTTTTGTGACCCTAAGGCAAAATAAGCTAAGTTATAATGAAAAATTACTAGGGCTTCTTAAATGCATGGCAACAACCAGCAATCTTTGGAAGTTTTATAGATATATATCTATCTCCAGTATTAAACTTAGCATGGAAATGACAGTAAAGAGACAGTATTTCTTTAAAAAAAAAAAAGCAGTTTTTGGATGAAGTGATTCTAAAAGCAACAACATTTTCATTGATCTAAACTAGCAAAATTTTTGACGAGGAATTCATAGAATTTTAAATATATCTAAACTCTCAAGCAATAAATTTTAGACTACGTATTCAGTCTGTTTTTCAACATGACTCATTCACTCACAGAAGCCATGGGTGCTGTGGCTGGCGGATGGTACCACTTTAAATTAGTAGTCACACAATAGAGAGCTTATATGATTGCAATGGTCCATATCCAGTAAAACTGCCTAAACACCAAGAATAATGGGCTCAGTCTCTAATAATTCAGAGAACCGCTTACAGCTGCACACCACATATGACCATCTCTACAATGGCTAAAATAAAACACTGGGGACGATTTCCTCTGAAATAGTGTTACGGGGTAGTATACTGGTTCACGTTTTTTTCATCTTAACAAAAAAGTTTTGTTTTGTGTTACAATCGGCCTGCCACTGATCACCTTTCACATATTAGCCTCTGCCCTAGAATACTCTAGACAATAGTATTGGTTCCATCTGTGCTTTCCATTAAAACCTGATAATCCTTCAAGAACAGCTGGACCTTCCGTCCCACACATACAAAGTCTTTCTGTAGATCTGTTTGGCTGATGCTGTAGTTACATCTTGCTTGCAAAAGCCTTTTATATGGTCCTTTGGGGCTGTGAAGTAGAATGGCCTGACATCACCAATTCAACAATACAATGATATAGTTCTCATCTCAGTTATAATGTGATATTTAGTCACCTCGGAGCTGCACTTAGAAAATTATTTTTTAGACATGTGACAACATTAATGATAAGCTTCCAACTATACTGTGTCATTAAATAATCAGGAAGTAACATCTCCAGTTAATCAGTTTTGATATACTCTCAGTATTGGAAACATTACAAATCTTACATTTTACTCAAGCGATTTTTATATAAGCAACACAGTAACTTTTTCATTGTAAACTAACTTCATTAGATTCATATGACTGCATAACAATAATAAACATTTTTAAATGACAAAATGGGAGTGGCAATAAAGGTACATGAATGGTCTCACGAGTCTATATAACTAGTGGTTTCTCATGACTCACTTTTCCTCTCCCTTTACTTATTTTCCAGTAGTTTACCAAGTTATCAGAGATCATCTACTACATACTGCCTAACTAACTGGTATCAGTTGGGTCTCATATTTGCCGTGCTAATGTGAATAATTCCACCATTAACTCAAAAGCCCATCTCAATATACTCAATATACTCAATCATGCAAATAATATATATACTCACAAGCTGTAAGGTCTCTGGGGCAAGGGTTGCGTATCTCTTGTTTACAATTTTATCTTTACCACTGAGGTAGGAGGACTATCTGAAATAGTAGATGTTCAATAAATGTTTGTTGCATGCATAAATAGATGAGAGTATATTCTTTTCATTTAAGGTTCAGGAAATTGTGTACAATTTTCCTGTCATATTCCAATATTTCATAATCATCTCTTTCGGAAAACTGTTACCTGAGAGAAAACCCTAAGCCACAGTACAAGCTCATTTTCTTTTGTTTTCCTTTCCATGTAAACTGAAACTGCTCTTTCATATATTTGACCTTTGTTGTTAAGTCAATATTGATATCCTTTTTTCTAGGCCATTTAGATCTAATTTCTTTAACTATCCTAATGCATAAGTGTTCTGTTGTCTCCTCTACAGCCAGACCAGCTACACAGCATTCTCCTACAAGTATAAGTAAATTGACACAGAGGAGTTTGTTTCAGACATCCAAGTTGCATATATTTTAAAAAATATTTTAACGTTTATTTAATTTTGAGAGAGAAAGAGAGTAAGCAGAGTGAGCAGGGGGAGGAGTAGAAAGAGAGACACACAGAATCTGAAGCAGGCTCCAAGCTCTTAGCTGTCGGCACAGAGCTCGACATGGGGCTCAAACTCACAAACTGTGAGATCATGACCTGAGCTGACGGTGGATGCTTAACCGATTGAGCCACCCAGGTGCCCTGCAAGTATATTATTGTATATTATTAATTAGGTTGTACTGTACTACATGTCTTCAACATCAAGTTTTAAAGAAACTGAGGAACTTGATGGTTATCAGCTGCCCAGCTTGCTATCTTCGGTGGCTCAGGGTCGCTTCTGTTATGCTCCATTCATAGATTAGCATTCAAGAATTACTTTTCACTTTCCCCTCCACACAGACACTCTTATACTACTTTCATTTCTACTGACAGTCCATCTCTAATTCACCTAGGTTGTTTGGATTCACTTTCAATCTCTGTAGTTCTGACCACCTCTTCTTATCTATTTCTATGCATTTATTGCCAGATAAAACATAATGAGGGCATTCTCTATCATGTCATCCAGGTTGTAAGTTTTTATCCTATCTGCCAATAATACACATCATATACATCACCTCATATACCATTCAAGCTTTGTTCTGATAAGATTAAGGGAGTAAGGAAAAGGAAGAGGCATTGCTAAGGAGAGACACAGAGGACAGGAAAATATGAGATAAGAATAAGGAATAAAGGATTTTGAAGTATATCTTAGAGACAGGTAAATAATCTCCTGTACTGAGAGATGCATTCAATTAAAAAAGATATACTTGAAGCACAATGTTAGCATTGAGGCGATCTGGAGGAAATGCATTTTAATATTCATACGTATGCATCCAATTTCATGTTGGTTATTGTATATTTTACAAGGATTTCAAATTCAATACGAATACAACTGAGTTTAGACACTTTCCTTACAGAATCTGCTTCCAACTCATGTAATCACTGTCTCAAATTGGGTCACTGCATCGACTGGTTAATTTTACTAAGTCCTACTCAACAATTAACATTCAGCGCAGGCTTTACTTCCTCCAGGAAGACTTCCCTGGCCCCTAAATCTTTATTCATGCCTCTGTCTCTTCCCAGTTCCAGGATGGAACATATCTGCACTCTTTCATTCATCACACTGAATTACAATTTAAAAACGTGGTTAAGAGACAGGTCATACTGTAGTATATAAAAGAAGTTCATCTTTGGCTATGAAATATGCCAGAATTGACAGTCAAATTCTATCCCTTCATTCAATGTAATGCATATAAAAACACAGTCTTTCATTCATTCACTCTATTGTACATTTAATAATTTATTTTTGTTGCCTCATATGCCAGCCATTGTTAGACAATGAGATTAAAAAGATATGGCCTAATCAATTACCAAGTTGATAAATATTTATGACCAAGTCCCCTACTCTTTATTCCTACCTTTTCCCAATGTTATAATTTAAATTCTCTTCATCTTTCTCCCACTATGCATAGGTTTTAAAACTGGTTTCTATTCAGCCACTGGGTGTACCTAAATGCAAACCTCTCCATCTTAAAACTCCTCAATAATACTCTCTCCTGAGTGTAAAGCACCAATTCCTCAACTGTAGTGTAGCCTTGACCTAACTCCCTCCACCTACCTTACTTCCTGCCTGCCTCCTTCTGTGCTTCTGAAGACTCAGTTCCCTACATACACCAACGCCCCCCCCCCCACGCCC
>NW_027531905.1:8525820-8530168 GCF_008692635.1 Crocuta crocuta | reverse complement strand
CTGGTGTTGCCAATATCTCAGTAGCTTTGTCCTTTTAGTCATTCTGACTGAAATGGTCCCCCCCCCCTTTTAACTAACTCACTTGTACTCATCTTTTACCATTCAGCTTAGGGTGATTGATTTACTCTAGCAAATCTTCCTTAGTTTCTAAATCATGGTTTTTCCTCTTCTGCACTCCTCACCCCCACCCCTTCCCATCCTGTGTGAAGGGAACATACTTTCACACTGTTACACTCACCATACACTGAATTACAATTACTAATCTTATTTTCTGTTTATCAACTGGTCTGAGTATTTTAAGGACCCAGCTCAAAGTCCAGAGGAACCAATCAAAATCAAAGTTTCAAGTACAGTAGAGACTATCTTTAGGGAGATCAAATTGGGAGAAATGGGAAGAAAAATTTGGAGAGGGAGCTAGGTCAAAGGCAAGGAGGAAAGGAGGGTGTTGAAATGACTTTGCGTAAAGTTATGGGCATGAAACAATGAGGTGGCAATTTTGGAACTTTTTTATGTCACACTATCAAACACTATTATATTTTGTCTTATTTAGATTGTCATAATTCTAGCCTCCAAAAGTGTTACATAGAACATAATTTTCTCTTCTCAAAAAGTTAACTGGTTTTAGTCAAGTTAGTATTTAGTATACTGAATCAAAGAACAAGTTAGTAAGTAGGCTCTCATTTTCTTTTGTTTAAAAAAAGTATACAACTGGAATGGACTGATCTTGGACTATTTGGCAGAACTGATGTGTAAAATACTTTGGGCTTAGTGTTTCTTTGCGGGAAGATTTTAAGCCGTGAAGTAAATTGATTTAATGGTTATAAAACCAGTAAGGTTTCCTATTTCTTTTTTTTTTTTTCTTCAAATGTTTTATTTATTTTTGAGAGAGTGTGAATGGGAGAGGAGTTGAGGGAGGGAAACAGAGAATCAGAAGCAGGATCTGCACTGACAGCAATGAACCTGATGCGGAGCTCAAACCCATGAATCATAAGATTATGACCTGAGCCTAAGTCAGACACTCAACCAACTGAGCCACCAGGTGTAAATTTTATTTTTTTCCGTTTCCTAAGAATTTATCCACTTTTTTATTTAAGAAAATATTAGAAAAAATATTCAGTGTTTTATGGTTATATTTTTAACCTCTTCCATAGCTTAATTTATATCTTTTTAAAATTATTTGCATTATTTACTTTTGTATTTTTCAGGTTAGTCAGGTATAATTGACAAATAAAAAGGTTAAGATATTGAAAGTATACAAAATACACTTGACATACCTATGCATTGTGAAAGGATCCCCCCAATTTAACTAACACATTCATTACTTTATATATTTAACTTTGTCTGTGTGTGTGTTATATGTGTGTGTATTATATAAGTGCAAATTTCACGTATATAATATAGTGTTATCAGCTATAGTCACTGTTATATATAAGATCCTTAGACACTATTTATTGTCTTTTTTGTTTCTTTAGCAAAGAGTCTCAGTAAAGATTTGTCTATTTTATAAATATGTTCAAATAAAAAAATATTTTTGCTCCACTGATCTTCTGCATTATATATTTGATTTTTAGTTCATTAATTACTCTAGCACTTATTATCCCTTCCATTTTTTTACATTTAGTCTATCTTAGCTTCTTAAGTGGATAGTAACTTAATTATCTATATAGCTTGATACATAAGAAATTGATATTAAACAGAAGGCACTATTTTCAGCTATCTGCCAAAACTTGAGAAATTAAAGTTCTTACCAATAAGTTCTGAGAATGTTTCAGTTTCCTTGCACAAATTCCCCACACCTTCAAATTCCTTCTTTGCCTACAGATTATTTAAAATATTGTTTATACTTTCCAAATATTTGGAGTTTATTTATAATTATTATATTTCTGTTATAGCTAAGTTAATTACATAAATTGTGAATAAACATTTTTGATACCCCATTCTATAATAATTGTTGAGACATGTTTTAAGACCTAGTCAATAACAAATTTTTAAAAATATATTTAAATGTTTAAGGATATCCTCTAAATATTAAATGTAGGTTTCTAAAAATTTCTATTAGACTATGGTTTTCATTTTTTCCTAAATATTCTATACCTTTAGTAACATTGTATCTACTTAGCCTCCCAATAATGGAGAGCGGCATTTATACAATGGTCCACAATAATGATCTATTTCACAATTTCTCCCTGTAGTTCAATCAGTTTTGCTTTGTAAAATTGGAGAATATTTGATTAGATGCATTCAAGTTTAGAATGGTAATGTCTTCCTGGTGAATTAAACCTTCTATCAGTACATAGAAGCCCTTTTTCTCCCCAGTAATTCTTTCTGGATTAAAGTCTATTTTTTTCAGATAACTGATATAGCTCCTTAGCTTTCTCTAGATTGGTGTTTGTCTAGTATGTCTTTCTTTTTCATTCTTTGATCTTCAAACATTCTATTCACTATGCCATTCTGAATTCCCACTAGCAATTTATGAGAGCTTTTGTTTCTCCTCAGTCTTTCTACCTGTAGTATGGCTCAGTCTTTTATTTTAGCTATTTTTGTGTGTGTACAGGTATCTGCTTGTGGTTTTAACTTACATCTCACTAAAGACTGATAATGAGCACATTTGCATATGTTTCTCTGTCATTCTTATTTCTTCTTAGGTTAAGAGTTTGTTCCATTCTTTGGCCATTTTTATTGAGCTACTTCTGTGTTTTGCCTAAAGAGATCTTGTTTTATTTTGAATACAAGTCTTCTCTTGGATATATATTTTGCAAACATTTTCTGCCAGTCGTTTACATTTTCATTTTCTTTATACTGATAAAAGGTCAACAAAAGGTTTTATCATTGAAGAAGGCCATCTTATTATCACTTCTTTCTTTTACACTTTTTTAATGTCTATTTATTTTTGAGAGAGAGAGAGAGAGAGACAGAGACAGAGACAGTCAGAGAAGGGATAGAGAGAGAGAGAAAGAAGGAGACCCAGAATCTGAAGCAGGTTCCAGGTTTTGCACTCCAGTCTGATGTGAGGCTTACATCAGTTGTGAACGTAAAACTGGGAGTCATGACCGGAGCCAAAGTTGTATGCTTTAGCAACTGGGCCACTCAGATGCCCCCATTTTTTTCTTTTATAGTGAGTCCTTTTTGGGGTTGCTATTTAATAATTTTGGCTTAACCTAAGGTCACTAAAATAATTTTATGTTTTCTAGAGAGTTTATGGTTTGTTATCTCTTATATTTACATCTACAGATCTATTTTCAATTAGTTTTTGTACATGGGTGAGAGAATAATTGATACTTTTGTTTATATATGAATATCCAATTGTCCCTGCACCATTTGTTTAAAAGGATTATTTTTTTTTTTACCAATGAATTGCTTGGACACCTTTATCAAAAATGAATTGGAGAAAAAAAAAAGAATCAGTTGAAGATCATTTGTGTACATATCTCTGAATTCTCTACTATGTTTTAGTGACCTATAAATCTGTCATTATGCCAATATCACAATGTATTGATTAGCATAGCTTGAAAGTAAGCCAGACAAGTGTGAATCTTCCCTCTTTGTTCATCTTTTTAAGAAATGATTTGAATGTTTCTAATAATTTTAGAATAGGCTTATGAATTATGACAAAAGGAAGATTTGGATTCAGATGATATCAAATCTACTGATAAATTTATGAAGAACATATTGAAAGAATTGAGTCTTCAAAAGAATGACGGTGGCATGTATCTATTTGGTCAGCAAGTTTTGTAGTTTCCATCATACAGGTCTGAATATATTTTCTCAAATATAGCCCCAAGTATTTAATTTTTTGATAAAATTTTAAATGATTTTTACATATTTCTGTTTAATTCCTTGTTTCTAAGACTGTATACATTGATTATATCCTATGTCCTTGCTAAATTCACTACTATCTTTTCAATAGATTTCTTAGGATTTTCCACAGATGAATGTGTTATTGGTAGATAAATACAACTTATTTTATTCCTTCCCAATCTACATGCCTTTTATTTATTTTTGTTGACTTATAGCACTAAAGGATTGGACCTCCAGTAAAATAATGAATAAAACTATTAAGAGTGGTCAATCTTAACGGTGAAAAAATTTAACAGCATTTTATATAAGAATAGAAATCATACACTTGAGAAAATGTTCTCCAATCCCTAATTTGCTGAGATGACTTTGATATCAATAGGTGCTGAGGTGTTGAAGTTTGTGAAATGATTTTTCTGCTTCTATTATGATAATTACTCTATTGATAATAAATTTATAATAGGTAATTATTTTACTAATCTGGAAAATTACCTTAATTTATTTTTGGATGATGGACCAAATTTGCATTCCTACTAAAAACACCATATCATCC
>NW_027531905.1:8489245-8525704 GCF_008692635.1 Crocuta crocuta | reverse complement strand
ACTTTATCATCCTAATATGCTCTACTTTTAAAATATTGCTAGATTCAGTTTGCAAAATTATAAGGAATTTTACATCTACATTTATGAAGAATACTGATCTAGATTTCTTTCCTTTACATTATCTTCATTTAATTTTGGAAAATTATTTCCTCTTCCACTTTCCCAAAGAGTTGGTATAGAATTGGCATTACTTTTTATTTCTTAAATATTGGTACAATTTAGCACTGAAGCCGTCTTGGGCTGGAATTTTCTTCGTGGGAAAAATTTTAGCTGAAAATTCAATCTCTTTAATACTGTAGATATATTTAGGGTATGTATGTCTTTCTGAGTAAGTTTTCAATGAGTCTGTCTTTTGCCTCTAAATTTTCAAATTGTGGGCATAGAATTTTTCATAATAGCTCCTTGGTACCATTTTACTGTCTATAGACTCTGCAGAGATGTCTTTTATAGTTTCTGATATTTCTAATTTGTCTCTACTTTTTTCCCTCGGTTTATTTTTGTAATGTTCATTTATTTATTTTGAGAGAGAATGAGTGAGAGATAGAGATAGAGATACAGATGAGAGAGAGAGAGAGAGAGAGAGAGAGTGAGTAGGGGAGGGGCAGAGAGAGAGGGAGAGAGAATCCCAAGTGGACTCCATGCTGTCAGCACAGAGCAAACATTGGGCTTGATTTCAAGAACCGTGAGATGATGACTGAGCAAAATCAACAGTCAGAGGCTTAACAGACAGGCGCCTAGGTGCCCCTTTTTTCAGTAGTTTAGCTAGAGTTTATCAACTTTGTAACCTCAAAGAGCCAACCTTTAAATTCACGTTTACCTATCATTTTTCCACTTTACATTTCAGTAAGTGCTACTCTTTAGTTTTTCCTTTCTGCTGGATAATTTGGATTTAATTTTCTTTATTCTCTTCCCAGGTTCTTAAGGTGGAAGCTTATTATTTTTTCTTAATTTTTTAAATGTTTATTTATTTTTGAGAGAAAGAGAGAGACAGAGCACAAGTGGGAAATGGGCAGAGTGAGAGGGAAACAGAGTCTGAAGCAGGTTCTAGGCTCTGAGCTGTCTTCTCGGGGCCTGACTTGGGCTCAAACTTGTGAACCACTAGATCACTACCTGAGCCAAAGTCGGGCATTTAACTGACTGACTATCCAGGTGCCCACTCGGGCATCTATTTTTCTACATAAACATTTGATATTACACATTTCCCTCTAAGAATTGCTTTAGCTCTGTATCACAAGTTTTGCATTTTGATTATTTCATTTCATTCACTTTTAACATTTTCTCATTTTTTGTGTATCTTCTTTGACCACTGGGTTGTTTATAAGAGTGTTAGTTTCCAAATAATGGATTTTTCTAGACATTCTTTGCTTACTGAGTCCTGATTTAATTCCACTGTGATCAGATAACATATTTTAAATTATTTCAATCCTTTTAACTTTACTGAGGGCTTTAATGATCCAGAATATGATCTTCTTGCTTAATTTTCCATGTGTACATTAAACAAATAATTATTCTGATCTTGTTAGGGGGAGGGCTCTATGAATGCCATTTAGGTCAGCTTGATGAATATTATTGCTTGACTCTTTTTAATTTTCCAATTTTTCTTTAAATATTTAGAGAATTATGAACAGTCTAACTATAATTATAGATTTGTAATTTTTTCCTTTCAATTTTAAAACTTACTTTATAGATTTGAAACTCTGTTATTGGGTAGACAAACAGCATTTTTACATTTATTTGATGAACTGACCACATTATCATTATGAAATGAATCTCAATATTCCTGATACTCTTTGCTCTGAAATCTACTTTATATTATAATAGCCATTTCAATTTTTCATTAGTGTTATCTTGGTGTGTCTTTTCCTAATCCTTTGATTTAGCCAGTCTATCTTTATATTTAAAGTGGTTTCCTGGGGTGCCTGGGTGGCTCAGTCGGTTAAGTGTCTGATTTTGGCTCAGGTCATGATCTCAGGGTTCGTGGGTTCAAGCCCCGCATCAGGCTCTGTGCTGACAGCTAGCTCAGAGCCTGGAGCCTGTTTCAGATTCTGTATCTCTCTCTCTCTCTCTGACCCTCCCCTGCTCGTGCTGTCTCTCTCTCTCTCTCAGAAATAAATAAAACATTAAAAAATGAAAAAAATATAAAGTGGTTTCCTGCAGACAATGTAAAGATGAGTCTTGCTTTTATTTTTTAAAAAGCCTAATACGACAATCTCTGAATTTTAAGTAGTTTACCTAGATCATTTACATTTAATGTGACTAATAACATGATTAGGAACAAAGCTACAATCTTGCAGTCTTCTATTTAATTTCATGTACTCTTTGCTCATGTACTCTTTGCTGAGTATTTTTATGATTCCTTTTTATCTGTTATTGGCTTATTAGATATTTCTTTTTGTTTTCTTTTGTTTTATTTTAGGGGTGTTCCATGATTTACACATACCTATTTATCAAAGTCTACTTCCAACAATGTTATACTACTTAATATAAAATATAAAAAAACCTTTCAGCAATTTACTTCCACTGCAGGGAATGTATCATTTATCTCTGGCTGTTTTAAGGTTTCCTTCTTGTTATTGCTTTTCAGCAATTTGATCATGTTTCCTCTGCTTGGGGTTCACTGAGGCTCTTTGATACATAAGTCTATAGTTTAAAAAAGATAGTGAAAATTTTTGGACATTATTCCTCAAATATTTTCTCTGCCTCCCTTGATCCTATAGCCTAGCTCTCTGATACTCTTTCTTTTTTTTTTTAATCAATCTTTTTTTCTCTGTTTTATTTCTGGATAGTGTCTATTACTAGCTCTTTAAGTGCACTAATCTTATCTTCTGCAGTTTCTAATCCCATTCCGTATATTTTTCATCTAAGAAATTATACTCTCTATCTTCTTTTTTGCATCTTCCATTAATTTCTTCATCATGCTCCTGAACATATGGGGTGCATTTGTAATGGTTGTTTCAACATCTTTGTCTACTAATTCTAACATCTGTGCTACTTTGGGTTTGGTTTTTACTGATTGATTTTTCTCCTAATTATGTGTTCTGTTTTATTGAGTCTTCACATGCATACTAAATTCTGACTGGATGACAGATATTTTGAATTTTGTCTTTTATTTATTTATTTATTTTTTTGCAATCTCTTTATTTGAGGGGATTTATTCTAGGATGTTTTCTACTAACATGGAAGCAGTTTGATCCTTTCAATTCTTACTCTTTCTTTCTTTTTTTTTTTTAAGTCAGGTTTACAGTAGCTATCAGCCTAAAATTAAATTGGTTCTACTATGAAGGTAATATCCTTCTTGAAGGCTCAGACTAATGTCTTGTGTGTTAGGAATCTCTCCATTTTTAGCTGGTAAAACCACAAAATATTCCTAGTCCCATGTGAGAACTGGGATTATAATTTATGTCAGTGCTTTTCCAAAGGTACTTTTTACCTGGCTTCAGTAGTTTACATACATATGCAATGATCACTCACTATTCAGTAATGACCTTATCAAAAAACTGCAGATGTGCGGAGAGTTAAGAGTCAGTCTGTCTTTCTCTCTCTTTTTTCTCCCTCTCTCTATGCGAAGCTATCTTCCCCAGTCCACTATTCTGCAAATGCATTTTTACCTGGCTCGCTATTCTTGAACCCTGGCTGTCTCATTAACTCAGAAGGAATGTCAGACTGTACCCGGGGTCCTCCCCGTCCAGCCAGGGAACTGCCAGCACACACTGGGCTCTCTTCATCTGTTGTGCGTCCCTCAGGGAAAACTGTGCCTCCTACTGTCCAATGTCTGAATACTTTTGTTTCATATATTAGGCCTGATTTTCTAGTTGTTTAAAGGCGAGATGGTTAATCTGGCCCTTGGAAGGAGAAGTCAAGAGCTTTCCCTTTACTGAATTTCTTTTTCTTTTTCTTTTTTTAAATATTTTTATTTATTTCTAGGAGAGGGAGAGAGAGAGAGCGTGAGCAGGGGAGGGTCAGAGAGAGAGGGAGTCACAGACTGAAACAGCCTCCAGGCTCCGAGCTGGCAGTCAGCACAGAGCCCGACGCGGGGCTCGAACCCACGAACCGCGAGATCATGACCTAAGCGAAAGTCGGACGCTTAACCGACTAAGCCACCCAGGCGCCCCGCCTTTACTGAATTTCTAATGCCAACCCTTAGTTTTCATTTCCGTTGAGTTCTTTTTCATATATTCTTGTTATATTTTGAGGTTTTGATGCTTATTGTTTTTTTATTTTATCACTTACTTCCATAAGCATTTCATGCATATTTATTTTATACTGTGTATATGATACTTACTAAATCTGAGGCTCTTAGGGTGGAAGGGCTAAATACTTCAGTATTGCTGCTGATGTTTATTCTTTACAGATTGCTTCTTTGTGTATTCTGTGATTCTTAAATTGGATCTATTTTCTTTGATCTTAGTTTGTGGGAACTTTGAGAAACTAAATTAGAGATATTTTCCTCCAGAGAGTATTTGATTTTGTTAAGTTTTCAGGGACACTACTGAACAACTAAGGCCCTATGGTAGGTAGAGTTTATTTTAAAAATAGGTGATGTCCTAATCATAGGGTCACTTCAGGAAGATTTTACATTTCTTACCACCCATAGTGGTCACGGCCATGTGACTTGCTTTGGTTCATAAAATATGAGAAAGAATAATGGGTACTACTTCTAGCAAAACTTTAAGGGCCCTTACATACTTCTGCTATAACCTCTTCCCTTCCATCATTAGACTGGCAGGCCCCAAAGACTGATCTCATATTGAAAAGAATGTGGAACAAAGTTTCTGTTACTGACACACAGTGGACATAAATTTGAGTGAGATTTTTTTTTTCTTTCTTTCTAAGGATTTCAGCACTCTTTTGTTTCATATTGTTACTATGGTGTAAGTTAGCCTAAGCTTAATAAGGAAGTTCTCAGACTAAGCTTCACCATCTCATACGTGATCCAAAGCTTATTCTCTGATCCTAATGTTGGTATTGGATTTAACCCAGGGAGAAGCCCAACCTTTATGTTAGCTTATAGTGCAGTTGTCTGTGTTCTAAATTCATCTAAAAGATTTTTCTTTTTTATATTTATTTCTTGAGATTTTCCTATAAATTAATAAGAGCAGAAATGCATTAAAATATTTTTTTCCAAAAACAATTTGGATAGAGCATGAAGAGCCGTTGATCATTTGTGCATTCAAATAGCCACCGGTAAAAGCCCCACAATTCAGGATGAATGGGTTGATGGGAGCAAAAGTTGAACATATATTCTTGGTTGTAAGGACTCCAAAACAGTCCTTGCCTTGGGTGGTTGGCCACTGCAATTTTTAACATTAAAGAACAAGAGAGAGGGTAAAGAATAATTGAACCTTTTCCCTTTCTGAAGTGGAGAACGCTTTAATGGTTTCTATAAATATGTACAGAAGAATCAAGTTGACAAAATTATTCAAGCCAAACAAAAAAGCATGAAACTAGATTACTCAGAAAATAAAGAAGAGCTCAAATGAGTTCTTTCTTAGTCTATGTGGCTACCTATGTAGAATTAAATGATTAAAAAAAATTTTTTTTTTATTTGAGAGAGAGAGAGAGAGTGTGAGTGGNAGAAGAGCTCAAATGAGTTCTTTCTTAGTCTATGTGGCTACCTATGTAGAATTAAATGATTAAAAAAATTTTTTTTTTATTTGAGAGAGAGAGAGAGTGTGAGTGCGGAGAGGGATGGAGGGACAGGGAGAGAGAGAATCTTAAACAGGCTCCACATTCAGTACTGAGCCCAATGCGGCTTGGATCCCATGACCTGGAGATCATGACCTGAACTGAAATCAAGAATCAGATGCTCTCTGACTTCAGCTCAGGTCATGATCTCAGGGTTCATGAATTTGAGCCCCACATCGGACTCACTGCTGTCAGTGCAGACCCTGGTTCGGATCCTCTGTCTCCCTCTCTCTTCGGCCCTCCTCCATTCTTCTCCCTCTCTCTCTTTCTCTGTCAAAAATAAATAAATGAAAAATATTAAATATATATTAAAATATAAATATTAATAAATAATATATACATATAACTTTTAAAAAGAAGCAGATGATAAACCTATTAGACCACCCAGGCACCCATATGATTAAAATCTTTTTGTTAGGTTTATACCTAATAGAAGTTTCAAAAGCCTCAAATGGAAAGATACATATCCCAGTCTTATAACTTTTTATGGAGAAGTCAGTGATTTAAATATTCAAACTTTACCACTTTCGTCAAGCTACTTTCAGTTATTTGATCTGTAATTTCATCATACACAAATAGTTGTTTAAGGAAAAGATGTCTGGAAAGAAAATATAGTCATGCTCAGTATGTGCCAATACATGGGCACAGCAACCTCACAAAGACCTAGCACAATCAAAGCACCCTAATAGTTTTCAGTAGAAATAACAAATTCAATTAGAATTTTAGAGAATCTTGAACATCTTTTTAAATAAAAAGCATCCTTTTCTCAAGTTGCAGCTCAATCTTGTGTTATTGTTTAAGACCGTTACTCCCTTCGGGGTGTCTGGGTGGGTCAGTCAGTTAAGCATCCGTCATGATCTCACAGTTCATGGGTTCAAGCCCCACATTGGGCTCTGTACTGACAGCTCAGAGCCTGGAGCCTGTTTCGGATTCTGTGTCCCCCTCTCTCTCTGCCCCTTCCCAGCTCTCTCTGTCTCTCTTTCTCTCAAAAAAAAAAAAAAAGAGACCATTACCCGTTACTCCGTTCTCTAAATTTTCTCTCTCTCCAGCATGAAAATAGCAATGGAGAGCTCTTTGGCTAAAAAGTTAAACAGGTCAATTGTTAATCTTTATAAACATAATATTAAACCCAAATACAGTCTTTATTTCCCAACTTGTGTGTATTTTGAACCGGCAACTAATTATGAATTCTCTCAACACTAACTACCTGTTTCTCTTCAGTCAACCATAATATCATATAATTATTTAAAATGTAAACCAGACTTGTAATAGAGATTATATGCCAGTGAAAACATTCTTAGGCTCTCCAGCAAGGATGGATTGGTATGAACATGGAACACCTTTCTCAACATCCTGGTAATTGGTATTGGTTCTCTCCAATGATTACCACTACTCCCAGGGAACTCCAACTACATAGAAACCAAAAGAATTCTACATTCTCTTTCATTTCTGTTCTAATCCTGTGTCATCAAATATTCCTTCCTCAACCTCAACACATAGTAACTTATATCAATTTTTTTAAATGCCAAAACTTGGTGACTGGCATTTCGTAGACTAAAATGAACACCCGTGAGTATTCTAGTAGCAAATTACTACATAACAAAATAATTTCGGGAGAAAAAAAATGAAGAAAGACTTACCTCATGGAAGACAAGCTTAATGCATAACCCAAGTCTCTTGCTTTTGCCCTGGTTGAAACAGATTCATACTGTCTAATTCTCCATTTTACATGTAATAGTGCATGTCTCTACCAGATTTTATGAAGCTCTTATATATTCAGGATTCCTATGTTTCATGCCTATGTTACAACATGAATAATATAAAACTTAAGGAGACTTATTGTATCAAAGACAAAGATCAGAAGGTTCAACCTATTAATAGTTATCTTTTTAAGATAAAAACTCATTTTAGACAAAGTTTATGCCTGAGTATATTTTCATTTCTAGGTCTCAAAAGATTCCTCCTCAAAGTTACCACCTAAAAAAGGTCAAATCCATTTTGATTCAAATGCATCAAAGTTGGGTTATTTAATTAAGTGGTAGTAGTTACTAATTATATTTGGATGTGAACCAAATGAAGCTATTTGTTCATTAAAACTAGAGGAACCATATTTTACTTTGACTGAAACAACACTTAAATATTAACTCCTGCTGATATCAATGGGAATCCTGAATAGAGTTCAAGGACAGTCTTTGGCCCTGGCAATAATCCCTAAATCTCTTCAAATGATAAGAGGAAAAAAAAAAAAAACAAAAAACTTGAGAAAGGATGTTACACAAACAGTAAAATTCCAGATTCTTTATTATTTAGACATACATCAATTAAATCCCATCAGTGAGTTAGACTTAATCTGAAGGAAAATGAACCAAATGCATGTGTGTGCACATGCATACATGTCTCTGTGTCTGTGTGTCCATGCATGTATGTTTGTGTATGGAGTAATCAAATAGATAAAGTGACCATATAGTTTAAATGTAAAAGAATTCACTCATCTTTTCTAATCTAAGGCCACAGTGAGTGCAAGCTTTGAGAATTTCTCACAGCAACCAAAGACCTTCTTATTATAATTTGTAATTGTCCATGGGTAACTGCACATTCATTTGAATTCCTGAAAGACTGAATCTTGTAAAGAGAACAAGATGGGCCCATATTAAAACTTTTAATGACTTTAGTAAAAAAAGGTGGAACTTTGCAGCCAGCTGGCTCCATACCGAAAGCCAGGCTGCACAGCTTGAACTTAAAGCTATCTTAACATAATGAATAAGTGCCAATAATTAGCATATGTAGTGTGAACAGGTTTGCTGGCACAAGCAAGTGAAAAACTCCAAGGTAAAGTTATTATTAGGGAGTAATTAGCTCTGTGAAGTAAATGAGTGAAACAATAGCTGCCAGCACTGACAATATGGCTAACATCTGACTATGTGGAAGATAACATTGTAAAGTATTGCTCCCTGAGCTAGAATCTGTTAATAACCATATGTTAGTGTAATTAATGCAGAGTCTTTCTGACCTGTTGTCACATAAGAACAATACTTTCTTGGAAACATTCAAACAGGCAGTCCCACACTCTGGGTAAGAAATAATTGTGAAAGTTGCTTACAAACAACTTTCACATCTTTATTTTTTTTTTTTTTAAGAAAAGGAAAAAAAAAATCAGCGAATAAAATGCTGAAGGACAGAGAATGAGATGAGGTAAAACTGTTTCCCGTCTGACATGCCAGACACTAAGAATTCAACTGCAATGGGATGGATCCTTCAAGGTGACTGAAATTTAGCATAGATTTGGACAAGCTAAGTTAGGGGACAAAGTAATTTTTACTATGAAATATTTGAGCGATATTTCAAAGGCTTCATGGGAAACAGGCATACACTCTCTCTCTCTTTCTCTCTCTCACACACACACCATGATATGGTGCGTACTTCAAAACAATTTTGAGTTCCAATACTATTAAGCATTTTTGCCACTAAATCTAAACCTCTCAAGAACAAGGGCTGCATCCTATCCACCCTTTCATTGTCTGTGAGGGTTAACAGAATCTTGCACCTGTTATCTTCAGCAAGTATTGGTTAAATGTAGGAGACACTTTTGGATTATCGATGATTTTGAAGATCCAACTATAAATGCACTGGGGAAGTGGGGGAAGGGAATTCATATAATGGGATTTCTGGGAGGCAGTAAAAAAAAATACTGTAATAAATAACAGTAAATAGAACTACATGACTCTTTCCATTAAAATGTTACTATTCTGCTCCTTTTCTTCATCTTTACCTTTTTCATCCTTCTTTTTAATAGTTTGCATCTGTATAGTTTTTATTAGTTTTAAAATGCTTTCACATACATATTCATATGAAATTACAAATTTCATGTACCTACAATTCACTGAGCTTTCTAATAGCAAACTATTAGATCTACTGGTTCACTAATGTTTCTATTAGCAGTGATAAGACTGACAGCCATATTTTGCTGGACTTCAATTTAATATTGAACAAGTTGAAAAACTGTCAATTTGTAATGACAAAGTGCACTTTCTAGTACAAAATATGCAGAATCAATTCTTCTCCCTGATTTTGCCAATCATATAAAAAAGTAAGAATTTGCAAGGGTATTCTCAACATGTCATTGCTTTAAAGTATTAAAAATGCCAAGACCAGTTGAATATTCCCTTTCAATTTTTTGTATTATTATTTTATGATTATTTTGTATGCTATTTGTATGATTCTACAATAACAATGTAAAGACAATTTATAACATACCTAGCAAAGTTGTTAATACCAGCAAGACATACTGCTACAAGTGTCAGAAATCTCAAGTCTACATTCCTCGGTGATAGCAATAAAATGCTAAAATAATTGATATTATATATTTATCTCTGAGATATATACACATGTATAAACACATACATACTCTACATTTTCCCTCTTGACAAAGAAGGAAAGTGAAACCATTCATAGCATTTCTTACTGTATACACTTGTAAAAATATTAATAATGTACATTTTTGAAATTCAGTTAAGTATATAGGTTTAGTATATTTTCACAAACTTTTTCATCCAATACTAACTCAAAATTTTATATTCAGAATATAAAAAACATATTCCTTGAACATTCTGGGTTGGGGCTAAATTTAATTTACCCTGAACATTATACGTATTCCAACTAAACTTCTGAAAGTCAGGGCATGAGGCAGAACACTCCTAAACTCGTTAATAAGCATTTCATAGTATAAGACAGAGTGTGGACATATTCATCAATTCTTGCAGAAAGTTCGGCAACTTCAAACTCTAAGCCATATTAAGTCTTGATAATAAAAGCTGAGATTTAATGGAAGCTTGTTAGTAACTTTTTCAACCTTTTTAGAGGAGTAGGTTTCTTTAGCAATGTTTAATACTTCACAGACTAAAGTGGCCAAGTAAAAGAGCGCTGCGTGTTTGAGATCTCACACATTCATCTCCTCACTAAACATCTGTTTAAGGCCTGTGTGATCTACCTGTCAGCACCAGTGATCCATAAAGTGTTTGAACCTCCTGTCCCAAACCTCTGAGCTGGTTTGATCAGAAGCTTTGTGCACACTAATCACACCCTTTATCTTTCTAATGTTAGAGGGGAAAACACACACACACACACACACACACACACACACACGCATGCACACACAGAGCAAGGCTATCCTCTCAACCTGACTGTAATTAATCTTTCTGAGGGGGAACCTGCCTGGTTTGAAAAGCAAAGATCTGATGGGCTGCTGCTCTTCTTGTATAAAGGCCTTATTTTCCTACCAGGCATCTTTATACTTGGGTGGTACCCTTTACAAACCACCTTAACTGTGGCTCAGTGACAGTGAAACAACCTTCAAGATCACCTTATGAATGAACCTGTTGGTAACTTTACGTAAGAAAAGAAACCAATAAAAGGGAGTTCTACAGGAGCTCCTTTAAATGATTCTCTCTTTTTAACTGCATGTAGGAAGAAAGGAGCCAGAATGCGAAGCGGACCCCTTTTCATGTTCCTTGTAAGCTTCTCTCTCCACTAATAATCCCACTGCTACTTTTCTCTTGCTCAGTTGCACACAGACCGTATCAAGAGCTGCGGGAGCTCCTAGAAAGAGAACATTTAACATCTTTTTTTTTTTTTAACTGTTTAAAGTAATGCTTTATGCATCTTGCCTCTTACCACTATTTGCCTTTTATTGCTTTAAGTGAGATTAATGCCATGGTTGAAATAACTTGGAATGGCACTGATATTCAAAATGTAATGGACCATTCCCAAGGGACATAATCCCTCGTGTAACAGTTTAAAAACAATTTGGAATATAGTAAACAAAAGCAAACAGGGAAAAAACAATATGAGTCAGCCATAAAAGTAGATAAAGGAGTACAAATTACATCCATTTGACAATCTTTCCCAATTACTGGCTCTCTTATGAAATATTATGTTTAGTACTTATACACACTATTGAAACCAAAGACCACATTGTTATTAGAGTGCACATAAGTCCCACGAATAAGATATTTCATCAATTGCTGGATAAATTCCATCTAGTTATACAGATAGATTCTTACAGCATTGGGTAGCATGGACTAACTTAAAATGAAAGCATGTCTAATGCCTGGCCCTGCGAAGTTTAAAACAAAACTAGAACAAATAAAATATCAGAAAGTCTCTACCACAGAGGACAAAATATATCGCACCAGATGATATCTCTGGCTAAGTGAACAAAAGTAAATTCTACAAGGACAAGTTTTCTGAGTATTTTTGGTATTAAGAAAAAACACATGTATTCACAACAGGGCTACACTTTTCATACAGAGTCCATATAAAGAAGTTCAAATAAATAGTATTTAAAAATTTTCTATTGGATGAAATTCTGTTTTAAAGCCTAAAAACAATTAACAGTTGGGAATTTTTATACTTAATAAAGTGTTTCCTTAGCATTGTATGCCAATATAAACTACCAGTGTATCAGTAGATTTTATGATATTTTAGCCCTAATCAAATATAATTAAGAAATATATTTGAAATTGTTTCAGAATGGGATAGAGAATGTACCCATATCTATGTAATCTACAACTTATATGGTTACAAATCACACTTCAGACTGTAATCCATATTTAAAATACATAACTTAGTTTATGGTTTCAAAAAATTCTCTGTAATGCCCAAATGCCCAGTAATAGAAGCTAGATTTCCCATATGTGCAGTTATGAAATAAATAATTAAAACTAACTTATGTAGGGTTAGAGGACTGGATTTAGATTTTATTCTCTTGAAAGTATTGCCTTAGCTATCACCCTGACTTTCTCACCAGCCTTAAAAAAAAAAGAAAAAAAAAAAAAAAAGACTATTCATTGCCTTGGCATCCATGGCTCTTTGAGAGGTTTATTTTGTTTTAGGCTGGTGGTTTAGGTCACTCAATCTTTAGCAGGCACTAGATATCAAGAGAGGACCAGCATAGGAACTGGACTTTTAAACTAACTTCTTTTTTTAATTTTAGGTTTATTTGTTTATTTTGAGAGAGACAGAGATAGGGTGAGTAGGGTAGGGGCAGAGAGAGAGGGGGAGAGAGAGAGAAAGGGAATCCAAATCAGGCTTGGTACCATCAGCTCACAGCCTGATATGGGGCTGGAACTCAAGAAATTGTGAGATCATGACCTGAGCCGAAACTGAGAGTCACATGCTTAACTGGCTGAGCCACCAAGGCACCCCTAAGCTAACTTCTAAACACCAAAGCAAGCAACAGAAATTCCTGACTGTTGAGCCCCTTAGTCCTGGCTACCCTGCATGAATTAGTCTAGGGTTCAGGAGCATGAGTTAGACTAAATGTGCAAGGTGATAGCTAAGCTTCAGGGATGGTACAATGCCATGAAACATTGCATCATGAAAAACTGAAGAGTAGAATATACAGAAAACAATAATTCTGTGCTACAACTTAACTTTTTATTTATTTAAAACATTTTTTAATGTTTTATTTATTTTTGAGAGAGAGATAGAGACAGCGTGAACAGGGGAGGGTCAGAGAGAGAGGGAGACACAGAATCTGAAGCAGGCTCCAGGCCCTGAGCTGTCAGCACAAAGCCCGACGTGGGGCTCGAACCCACAAACCGTGAGATCATGACCTGAGACAAAGTTGGATGCTTAATGGACTGAGCCACCCAGGTGCCCCCAACTTAACTATTTTTAAAGTCTCATAATCTGTAGGATCATTTCACATTCGTAGCCTGAATTTTTAGCTTTGGACTTCTTTTTTAAGTCTAAAATTAAAATAACTAACTGTCCATTCATTCATTTTAAGATCACATTTTTATTTTGTAAACTTTTTTTAGCATAATGATACTTATGTTTCAAAATAGACACCTATTTAATCGTTCTTAAGACATCAGCTGAAAAATTAATTTGCACATATACAAATTCTCAAAAATGAATTTGAAAATGTTGTGAACTATAAAGACCCTTGATTTGATTAAAGCAGCACAGTTTTAGAAATATGTTTTATTATCTATATATGCCTCTTATAGATGAGGAAGCTGGGACTTTTAATTTTATTGATATCTTTATTGAAGAACAGAATAGTTGATATAATTGGATCATGAAGTTCATAAAAGGAAATGAGAGAAAACAAACAGAAAAGTAAGGTAGCACCAAATGGGAGAGGGTTTTGAATGACAGGCTATAGGGAACCATTTATTCTTGTAAGCAACTAGGAGCTATCAAAGATTTTTGAGTAAGCCATAAACATACATTAGGAGAGTTATTCCTTAAAAGACTGACTGATCTGATAGAACTACAACAAGGCAACTGGAGAGTAAAGCTGCTAGAGTTAGAGAGAACAGTTAGGTTGCCATTGCAGGGATGAGCAGAATGAGAACTTGAATTTGAGACAGGAAAGAAAACACATGAGGGATATCATGAAGACAAATCTATACAGCTGCAACGTTATATAAAGGGGGATGTGAGGAGGAAGAAGTCAAAAATATATTCAAGTTTTTGAAGGTGAATGATTAGGAGACTGGAGATAATTATCATTAGCTATATCTAGACCACAAATTTATAAAACTAGAACTTCTTGATATAACTATGATTGATATTTGAGTGACAGATTATTAATACATGGCCTACTTATCACATATATCACATTCCATTTCAACATATACCATCATCATGGAAATCATTTCACAGAGCTGGAAGTTTGTTACGATGACTAAAAGTAAGAGCCATTTCATTGCTAAGTCCAGAACTACTTCCCACAAAGTATGAGGTTGGGGATAAACATAATGGGCTTAGGACTCCTTTCAGAAGACTAATACAGAAGTATCTTCTAGTGAACCCCGACCCTTGGGTTTGCAAATAAACTGCAAAATGTATTTAAGTGGCAGTAACTCCATGGTTCAGGTGTCCTAAGAAGTACACTAATAGAGACAAAAATCCTAAGAAAGTAACTTCAATTCTACTCCAGTAGGAATATAGATAGTATAAGCATTAGAGAATAAGGACATTACTCTCACATCACTAATTTAAACAAGATTCCTAATGGAATGATACTTCTACTCGTTTAGAAGTTGTGAATAGTGTCTGATGTTTCTGTGTCTGTAATCTATATATAACGAGATGACTAAACCAGTATGGAAAATACTGAGTCCCTCTAGTATCAATATAGTCATGTAATATTTTGTTAATAAGCTTGACATGGAAAAGTAGATGAGTTTTGAAACTTGTATTATAGCACAATATTGACTGTATTTTTATTAGTAGTAATAAATTTTAAATGAACTTTTGCCTGGTTCAATATTTCAACAGTTTGAAGCTAAGAAAGACTGGAATGTTTTAACTTTTTCTCCTATAGTTTTGGTAATAGGAAGACCTATTTTTCTGAAAAATATTATTTCTATAGTACTTTGATGAACAAAGTCACTTACTCAAAATACCTGGCTTTATTACAGGATATGAAGTTACACACAGGCGCGCACACACTCTCTCTCTCTCTCTTTCTCTCTCTCTCTCTCTCTCTCACCCACTGATAAATGAAGTGGAAAAAAAAGTTCTTTATTGGATTAAACAAATAGGTTGTTATATGTGGTACAGAGTTTTGCCGGGTGTATGTTCAGTGCATTGTATGATAACAGAAACCATTTTCAACACAGACCTACCAGTTAGTTCAGCAGGTCCTTGAAATAAGAAATGAACAAGTGTGTAGTTGCACCTTCTCTTAACTGCATATTTACTACCCTCATAACAAAAGCAGAAGTACTTTATTTTCAGAGTCACTGCCATTCTGTCATTTTTACTTTAAAAATGTGACATTACATCATGTGTCACTTTAAGAAAATTCTGTTAAAGGTGTGTATCTCCTTAATAGAAAATAAACTATGATTCAGAATGCACATCACACAACACAGTTAAAATGTCTTCACACAATTTTAAACTTAGCACTGTCAATTAATGTTTACTAAACATACTTTGTGTTTTGGTTTTGGTATAGTATTGTCAAACTTTAAAATATAGGAAACAAAATGTATGTGTGTGTGAAAGTGTGTGCATTGTGTCTATATACAAAAAAAAATTATGCATTTGCATATGTATTTCTAACAAATTAACAATGTTGGCACACATCTTCAATTGACCTTTGAGGCAAAACTGCATTATTTCATAACTAGATTTGTGATTAAAATCATATTTATGATGTATTTGGATATATTTCTCTATGTAAATGCATGTGAGGAAAATATATGCTGACCAATTTGACATAGTTTATAAAACATAAGACAGAATATTAGCTATTTGTCAACAAAACTGAACAGAAAAATGTTAACAGGAACATGAAGTAATTGCAATTGGAAAAACAGAACTGGAAGCCTTTAAAATATTATATTGAATATGTAATTGTCCTAACACAATAAGACAAATCCTAGCTCTTACTTCAAAATGACATAAACCAAATAATTTCATTGGAAATTCTACTTCTTATCTTCATTCTCTTTGTATAGATGCTATTAATATTTTAACTGCCATTTATTCAGCACGTCTTGTTAGCTGGGCACTAACTTCATGCTTTAATTTACTTCTAATGATCATAAGAAACCTGAACTAAGGATATCTTTATTTTAGAAATGAAGAGAGTGAATCAATTGTTCAGGTCATACCACTAGCGAGTAGCAAAGCAGCCATTTACACTATGTTCTATCTGCCTGAAGAGTTCTTGGTATTTTCAGCACACCTCTCATGATATAACCAAGTCAGATCAATGCCGGTACGACAGCCACCACTGTTAACTCAATAAAAACTTAGTCAATCAAGATCACTTGTTTAAAAATCTGACTGAATTCATAAAATATTTTGGTATCATATTAGACACAGCCCCAAAGTGATACAGGATTCCTTTTCCAGATGGTCAGGAGTCTAGTGTATGATGATAAGAACAATGAACAATGTGTAAAACTGGTATTTTAAAAATTTTTAATGGTGAAGGCAATTTGTGCATATTTTATCAGCTGAACAAATATGGATTACGTACAGATGACCCTTAGGCTATGTCCACACGCTTAGAGTCAAGCTGTAAGAAACATCCATTGATTATAACCTCAGGACAAACCAAGCAGCCAGAGTCCACGTGGAAGAAACATAGGATTACAATAACCATGATTAATTATGAACTTTACATAGGCTAGGACACATAGAATTTTCAAATGAATAAATTTGGAACTTGAAAAGAGTAAATAAGCTTTCTACGTGTAGGCAACTACTAAGTGAAGGAACCAAGATGCAAACAACGTCCCCAGACACTAAAAATTCAGAGTGTTATCAACTATAGCAACTGAAGGAAACACTGTGTCTTCACAAATGACAGCTGCACTGAAAAACAACTATGCGATTTGAACAAAAGTTGAAACATCCATTTATGTGGAATAGAAAGCAGTTTTGTGTACTGACAGTGCCCTGCATGTCATGTACCCATTCTCTCAATACTTTCTCAAGATATCTAATAATCAAAATAATCGTAATACAATGAGTAAATAATTTTAACAACTATAATAAGTTGGATTATGTTCTCCCAAAAGATACAGCCAAGTTCACACCCCTGGTACCTGTGAATAAAGACTTATTTGGAATAAGGGTCTTTGTAGATGTAATAAATCAAAGATCCAGAGATGAGATAATCCAGGATTTACTTCGGACCCTAATCCCAAACAGTGGTGTGCTTATTAGAGACTGGAGAGGGATATTTGAGACACACAGATACACAGGGGAGAAGGTGATATGAAAATGGAGGTAGAGACTGAAGCTATGCCACGGAACCCAAACGATGCTGGGCATTCAATGGCAGCTAGCATTGATGCTAGCATTCAACGGTGTGGGTTCACTTTCAGGGCTTGCAAAGGAGCCAAGCCTGCTGCCATCCTGATATGCACTCTGGCCTCCACAACCGTGAGCGAAGAGATTTTGTTGGTATAAACGTCCACGTTTGTGGGAGTTGGTTACAGCAGGCCTATGACACAGTAGCAGTTCTAAAACTAGGGCATTAAAGTTTTGCTTCCCCAGTATATGGTACTGACATATTCGAATTTCTTGTCAGTCCTGAATGATCCAGAAAGTCTACCATCATTAATTCAGCCCCAGGAGATTTCTGGGGTGTTGGCTCTATTATTATCTCAATCACCAATGCTGCGGCATTATGTCATTGTTCTTCACATTTTATGTTCCACTAATACAATTAAGGACAGATAGGCTCTCTCTTTCTCTCCAAGTTCTTTGGGATGAATAGCATATTATTTTGCTCTATGACCAGCACTGGTCAGTTAACAATATATACTGGTCACGTTTTGTGGTTGATAAATTTGCTCAGCCTTCCTCTTTTTAGTATCTACACAATATTCTATAGTATGAATATAACATATGAATTTATTTTCCAAATCATTCAGTATAATGTAAAGGCAGTAGCAGCAGGCTCTTTTTGTGCCATAAGTTACCACTAAGGTTAGAAATATCTAAAAGTAATTTTTTAACAATGTCTACATTTGTATGTCATTTTCTATAAAAGTATATCTGGCATTTTATCATCTCACATCACAGGAAGGGTAAGTGCAAAACAGGAAGATATTTTGGGAGAGAGAGACCACATTCACACAGCTTTTATTACAGTATAATGTTATAATTGTTCTATTATTGGTTCTTGTTGCTAATCTCTTACTGTGCCTAATTTGTAGATCAAACTTTATCACAGGTATGCATATGTAGAAAAATAGTTGTACATGTAGGGTGAGTACTATCTGCAGTTTCAGGCATTCACTGGGGGTCTAAGAGTGTCCTGCCCATGGATAATGGGGGGCTAATGCAACGTATTAATTTTATATTACATGATAAGTCAGTAACATTTAAAAGGTCAGACAGAAATTATATTTTGGCTTCTACTCTGCGGAGATCCCATTATTACCCTAAGTACCTCAACAATTTTTATGACCAATAACAACATTAGTAGTTATCCACTAAATACAGATATGCCAGGTTATTGGACACAGCTGGAGGCAAGATGCCAGTGTTGATGAAGCAATCAACTACTCCCATATGCTCCTTTCTAAAGAATGAATTCCATACAGAAATATCAGTGGTAAAGCAAGCAGCAACAATCCAATAAGTGATATTAAAAGGAAAGAGTAGTCATTTCTCCAAAGAAATATTTGGCCTCAAAGAATAGTTAAGTTAGTTAACAAAGAACTTCAAGCTCACTATCTATCATCCAAACATGATTATCACTAGTAAACACAGTTTAAATATTTCCTGGTCTCCAGAGACTTGATAATGTTTCCATACCTAAAACTTGATTTAAGTTCTTCATTCAGATGATTCTAGTATTTTCAAGTTTACCAATATTTTTTAATGCAAAGATAAGGAGGAACCTTAAGTTATGCTACAGCCAGAAGATACTGTGACCCACTGTGACACTGAAATTCTGGTAAACCTTATGATTTTGTGTGTTTACCTACAAATTAATTACTTGAAAGATTTAGAAAGTATGCTAATGCCTGAATTCTATTTGACTAAGGACAAAGTTAATTCAGAGCTGTAAATCAACAATGATACTAAAAGCATTCATTATTACTAATAAAGGAAAAGAAAAAAAATAACCTGTGAGTAGGTAATGGTTTTGTCAGACAACTGTGAGTTCAAGCGCCGTGTCAGGCTCAGTGCTGACAGCTGGGAGCCTGAAGCCTGCTTCAGATTCTGTCTCCCTCTCTTTCTGCCCCTCTCCTGCTCATGCTCTGTCTCTTTCTCTCTCTCAAAAATAAATAAACATTAAAAAAATCGTTGAAATAGCTAAAATTATTGCCTCAGTTTACATTTATAATAAATGAAGCTGTCTCATTGGATTCTTTCCACCACTCCTGAAAATCTTAGTAGAAAATGTGAGCACTGGGGGGTCGGGGTGGGGGACTGGGTGGCTCAGTCAGTTAAGCGTCCGACTCTTGATTTCAGCTCAGGTCATGATCCCATGTTTCATGAGATTGAGCCTTGCATTGGGGTCTGTGCAGACAGCATGGAGCCTGCTTGGGATTCATTTTCTCCCTCTGTCCCTCTTTCTCCCTATCTCTCTCTCTCCAAGTAAATAAATACATATATATTTTTTTTAATGTGAGCATTGTTTAATTGGTGTTAAGAATGTATCCATTATAGTTGAGCAGAATATCTGGGATATTTGATTTTTACCTAACGGTAGTGCTTTCCAGCCCCTTATACTCTGCATAAAGATATATAAACACTCTTACTGAACTTTAATAGGCCAACAAAATTCCAGTTGTGTTAGTTATATACATTGCTATGAATCACTACTTACATATTAAAAATATTTAGAAAACATAAAAAATAAAAAATACTTAGAAAATCTATATTTCATAAATTTTAGTCCATCCTCAATCTTGATTTTTTCTTTTGCCTCAGTAACTACCTGCCAATGATAAGCATTTGTATTCTTAATTACTGCTCTTTCACTTGTGGCAAGCTATTACATTGTGAAAAGAAAGGCCTGTAGCATTTCTCACCATCACGTTTATTAAGACCAGCTCGGGATTGCATAAGGGGAGAATTATATTTCCTGTGCAAGCAGGTGGGTATGTCGGATTGTAAAAAGAGAGCCTCAGTGAATGAGTCTCTATGAGTAGGAGCAGATCATTATAACAGATGATGTGGGCAGACATCCCACTGACATTTAGTACAGCTTAACACAGCCAGAATGGACTAAAACTTAATAGTGGTCAAGGTGGAGAGAAGGGACAGGTAGTAATAAAATAAGTGCAGCATATCCTCAGGTTATTTTCTGTTTCTCCTTTAATTTAAAGCAATACCTTAAGGAAAGAAAGTCTCATAACTATATTAATCTGAACAGTCAATGGCACTGAGAGAAGATAGCTAACTTTGCACATTCTCCTTGATAAGTTTTTGCCTTTAAGATTTTAACAGGTAAGGTATAACATTTGCCCTATTGTCAAAATGGTTGTTATTAAGTAAAAAAAAATTAAAATTTCATAACCATGTCATCAGCATCCTTAAAATACTTTAAAATGCAAGACACATGCCAAGTTCAAGATATTCTCACTTTTTAATCTTTATGCAAATAAGCCACTAAAAGGAACCCAGCCATAAATGTGTTTACGGAACATAAATTTCAAATAAAAAAACCATATGAAAACTTTAGTGTATTATCACTTCTTAATGCTACTGAAGTCACTAATCAGAGTAAGTCAAAAAAATGAGCCAGAGTAATTATTTTGGGATCTACACATTCCTTGAGCTTTCTAGAATAGTCTCAGTGAAAATATGTTGAAAAAATTAAGAATTATTCTTTTATGTAGGCATTTCAGTTTCATTCTGAGGCTGTAAAACCCTTAAAAATAAGAACCAAACTTTCTATCCTAATCTTTACATCTAGCAAAAGAGATTGGACAAATAGGTTCAACATCTTAGGGTCCATAATTTCAGGGACTTGGCAGAATTATATCACAGAAGGTTAATCTAAATTGAACTGGGATGGGGCGCCTGGGTGGNATAAATAAATAAATTGAACTGGGATGGTTGCAAAATCTAATGTTTTCACAAGCCACATTTAATCCTTTCACCTTTTCCTGTGAAAACTCAAACAATTTTGGATTCTCCAAGTCTGTCTGTATTTTCCAGGTACTATGCCATCACATTATCAGTCTCTATCAAAAACCTCACAAAACATTACACTTAGTTTGAGAGTTTTAAAAAATATTTCTTTTCTATTTTCCTTGACAAAGTTTCAAGATGAAAATCAATTGAATATTTATTTATGAAAGAAAAAGAAAAAGACAGACGGCAGAAAATGGCTGTTAAATAAAAATGTACGAAGGAGATAGGCTAAAAGAGAATTCTAACTCCATGTGGTTCTGAATATGGTAACAAGACGCATAGCGAAGAGTACCTCTATTCTATTTTAGAAAAAAACCCCCACAATTCTGAGGATTTAATCAGAAAAAGAAGGTACAATGAGGATAGTATCATATCTTAGCATCAGAACCCATTGATGATCATTGTTAAGTGGGCAAAGTGATAGCACACATGCATTTGAGAACTTTAGCACATTTCATAAATACTGTAATCTTGGTTTTCTTTAATTATTTTTTTAACATTTATTTATTGTAGAGAGACAGAGGGGAGGGAACGCCAGAAAGAGAGGGAGACACAGAATCTGAAGTAGGCTCCAGGCTCTGAGCTGTAAGCACAGAGCCCAACATGGGGCTCAAACACACAAACCGTGAGATCATGACTTGAGCCAAGGTCGGATGCTTAACCAACTGAGCCATCCAGGGGCATTAACACTGTATCCTAGAATAGCTGTGTAAGAGATATAAAATATAATAATGATACCACTTGAGAGGTGAGATTCACAAAATAATATAAGAAACAAGACTCTCCCATGGTTAAAAAGATTATTAGTATTTTCATACTACTGGGATAGTAAACTTTTTTAAAGCAGGTATTTACAAAAACATGTGATAGATAGTTAATATTTGTATTGTGTTCCTTTTCCTTAATTCTTGCTGAAATGATCTGTTGTCTAGGAATGAGTTTGTGTCACAAGTTGTTTTCAGCAACTGGATATAAATGTAAAAAGACAAAGATATGAGGTAGCAGAAGACAGCAAGATAGGTTAAAGAGAAGACAGTTTAAAGTAATGATGTGTTGACGGAAGTATTTGTAGAACTCAAGATTGTGCTTGTAATACATTTAAGAACAGCAGCCCTTTTAAATCAGAAAAAAGACTTCACTCAATGTCTCAAGGGATAAAGATTTTAGAGAAAGATCCTGCTTTCCCATTCTCTTACATGAACAAAGAATTTGTTACAGAATGAAACACGAAAAGGGTGTTTTAAAACAATATGGAACTTCAAGATAAAGATTTCAATACATGATAGAATAGGAGCATATCAAATACCCTAAATAAAGAGGCTGGGGAAATGGACATTATTTTATAGTGGGAGAAAAAAATATCAATTGCATGATGAGAAAATATCTTCCTTTACAAAAATTGCTATTTCCTTTTTTAGGTTTTTAAAACATCTAGAAATCAAAAAGATTCTTTAAAATATTTCAGCTCTACTTTGAAAGGTCCTCAGCTACTGTTTATGAAAAGAATACTTCTTTTGGAGAAGCAGATCAGACATTATTTTCATACCAGAACATCATTTTTTTCTTTTCCTTATTTAGTTTATAGCTTAATGATATGTCATTATAAATTTTCATTTAAAATGGATCAGAGATACTAGCTCCTTGGAAAAATAGCCATTAAGAAATAGGAACAATCATAAACCAATGAAATAAGTGTTTTAAAAAGTTTTGTATGTATGCCTTCCAAAATGATACAGATAATTTTAGTGAATCAAAATGTGATTAACATTTCCTAATTGTTCTCTCCTAAGTGATGTGTCATTTACAATTTCTATGGAAACATTCAAATATTGCCCCAAATTTCTTTAGCAAAAGATTAAATATCTGTTTCAAATTCCAGATAAAGTAACAAACTCAATTTGATGGGCTCTGCAGAATTACTGTTTCTTTTTGTTTTCAGGAGTGCTTATGATCCTTATTTATTTGATATAATTAACCAGGGCTAAGAGACTAGGGTCTACCTCTAATATCTTATGGGAATTTGATATAACTCTTATTATTTTAGGACCACATCTTCTTTTCTACAAAAGAAAAAAAAAAGCTGGACTAAGTTATCTGTAAAATCTATTTTTATATTAATTATTTTATTGATCACAGAGTTCTAATTTAATACTCCTCAACGTGTTGGCCTGCAATGAGGTCAGGGGCTTGTACTAGGATGTAATTAATCCACCAACTGCTTTCTTCACCAAGAAAGTACTGCAGTGAAAAGGAATGGCAGCTGAACTCAAGGAGATTTAGCAAGCTCCGTATCTCATTAAGGACTTCCGCAGTTCACAAACCGGTTTGAGGGCCATACTGTCCTAATACACTCTTTTTCCTGTTCACTCAAAATAAACCCAAAAGTTTTTACAATGATGCAAACACTAATAGTCTCCAGTCTTACAGCAATTGAGAAGAGTGAGATAATTTGCAGGTTTCATAAGTAATGCCTCGACCATGCAGTTTGTCATTCCTTTAATAATTAAGAGATGATGGATTAAGTTTCACCTGCCAGGACACAGCCTGAAGCAGAAGAAGCTTAAATTCACCACAGTTAAGGTTATTGTGACTTTATCTAAAACTGGGACGTGTCCTGACAAAACAAACAAACAACAGCGTATTTATGAGTTTTCAAACTGAAACAAGCTATTCAAATAGATAGGATGTCATTCACAAGAGGGTTAATTTCACCGGGATCTACTGTATCTCTCTTACTAAGATCCAGAGAGTACAGAAGAACAAGTAACTAGACAGACAAAATATTTAAAATATGAATGTCCTAGAAAATTTAAAGCAGGATATACATTCACTGAACATATAGGCCAATAACAGAGTAAAAAAAAAACCAAACCTGTCATTTTCAGAAGTTCCTATTTGTAGGAATTACAGTCCACTGAATCTGTATATTCTTTCATTAACATTGTCTCAAAATTTAAAAGAAATATATCCCTATCTTATTTTATTATATAATCATGCTGTTTAAGTCAGATAGAATATTTTAAAGATATATTTTAAGTATTAAATATTGACACAAGCAAAGAAGAAAGGGAATGAAAATTGGGATTCTTCCTCAAGGTAAAAATTACTATCTAAAAAGTGGATGACATTTTCATTGTTCAGGTGCTTCAAGGCAGCTGTTTGGTCAAAGCTAGCTGCTTATGTAAATAATGGTGGAACTCTTCAGTTATGTGGTTCTAAATGTGGATATTTCAAACTAAGGGCAAATTTTATTATAGTGTGTATAAATTATTTATCCATTGATTCATCTTGCAAATGTCGACCTCTAACAACAACACTCTCTCTTTCTCCCTCATGCAGCTCTTTGCTTGCTGAATAATTTTTGTCTCTCTTCATACACATATACCACATTTCTATATACATTACTTCGTTTTAAATGTCTTTTAGTGCTTCTGAGTCTGACTGATGTAAGATGTTATTTTGAACATGCCAAAGCATCTAAACGGCCCGAGTCTTTTCTTTTCAGCCCGCATTCCTTGATAAGTGGCAAAGCTTCCCACTTATCAGTCACTCAAAGTGACTGTAGCTGTCAGTTGTGTACAAAGCGCAATCAGTTTGGAAGCGGAGACACCAGCATTTTTCTTCTCAGCTTGAAGCAAACACGTTTTGACTGCTAGTCATTCAATTTTAAAGCATCCTCAATTAGGGGCGGATGAAGATATAAAGAAAACACATCCTAAACACCTCCACCAGGCAACAGAAAAATTTTATTGTTATCTCTTGATTTACCTCACGGCAGCACCATCCCTCTGCTTTTCCTGGCTGCGAGACACGGGTGCTCATGACAACACACTCTCTATCATGAAAAGATTGCAATAATATATTATACTGACACTGTGAACCCTCTGCTGAAACCTGCTTATGTTTTCTTTTGCTCCTTTCCACTTGAACCACCCCACAAGATTCAAATAATTGACTTCTAAAATTAAAACACAATGAACTTTTTGATCCGCTTGGCTTATTAGTGAATAACTTTTTATTCAATGCAAACATGAAATCCAGTTGAATAATGAGAATAAAGAAGAGAAGACTTTGCCAGGGAAGAAGTGTGGGAGAAAGAAAATAGAATTAAAAGGGTAAAAGAAATGACTGGTGGCTATGTCAGATGGTCAAGCAGCAGGTGTAGACACAGATACTGGCAAAGTAGTGGAAAGGAATTCAGAGGTAGAGAAGAGAGTAAAAAAAAATGTATTCAGAATTAGATGGTGGTTATAGTTGAAGGAAAATATTTAAATATATATTTTGGCAATAAGCAGAGAAAATGAAGGGAAACAAATGACTTAAAAATATGTATAGAAACCTGTGTATGTGCGAAGGAGTGTGGGCCTGCATACACACAGTGTATACACACATACTAATATAAATCCCTAAATATGTGTATGATATCAAAATTAGCTCATTATTTTACCACTTTTAATAAACATATGTGCATGCTATGAAAGTTCATTAGTTCACCTCTTCTAATTTCCCATTTAGGTGTAACAAGATTGTTGATGTCAAATAACTCTTTTTAAAGATACTGACTTGTATAAACATGGCATCCTATCTTTTTTGGCATTATAGGTGAAGATTTTATTATATGCAATGTTTGCTGATGTGACACACATCTTTCCTGCTTTTGTAATTATTAATTTCCCCCATTTATAAAAGAGCGCTCTATTACCTGGTTTATTATAGAAAGCAAAATACTTTTTAAAAAATCCTGCCACCTGTGCCAGTTTAATAGCTTTAACTCAGTTTGATAAGATCAATTAGTCTTATTTTCTTGGGATTATCTGAATTAAATCACTCATTGCTACTCTAACAAAAAGAGAGAGAAAGAAGGTGCCTTTTAAGTTTATATAGTACTCAACTGTCAGGATCTCGGATTCACAGAAATACACACACACTCTCCTCAAAATGGAGATAATATCATAACCTACCTGAATTATTGTAATAATTATATGAAATGACCTCTGCAAAGTGCCAAGTACTTAACAAGCAGTGGGCTGTTCCTTCTCACTGGTATAGTACAAAGTACAAAATGATTTTACAAATCATATACAGCACTAGGGAATGTTGACTATCTATTTTTGATGGCTCCCTAAAATTCTCTTTCAATCCCTTGAGAAAATTAGTGTCTTGCTTATTATTACACATACTACAGGGTGGGGAATGTGCCCACAGTTTATTCATTCATCCACCTAATAAATATTTTAGGAGCACCTGTGGGGCTCAGTCAGTTAAGTGTCCTACTCTACATCTCTGCTCACGTCTTGATCTCAGGGTCATGAGTTCATGCCCTGTGTTGGGCGTGGAGCCTACTTAAAAAACGAACAAATATTTTAAATTTCTTATTATATATCAGGAGGTATTTATACGTACTTTGGGTATAGCAGTGAGCAAGACAGATGAAATCTCTGACCCCACAGAACTTACTGCCAGGGATGTATTGTGGTGGCAGTATGGGGGACAGCAAAACCAAGGTACGTACAAGGGGGCAATGAGGGCTGTTAAGGAAAGTAAAAGCAAGACAAGTGATCAGAGACGAAGAAGCGATACAGGGACTATTTTGGACTGGGGTATCAGAGATGGCCTCTCTGGGGAGGACACCATTTGCAGAGAGGCCTGAAAGAAATAAGGGTCTGAATTATGTGATGAACTAAAGGAAGACTTCCAGGCCACGAGAAAAACAAATAAAAATGTACTGACATTAGAACATACTTGGCATATTCCTTGAAACAGGAAGGACAGGTTTCTAGGGTAGAAGAAATAAGGGAGACAGAGAGGTTGGCAGTGGTGCATTCAAGTACAGCTCAACTGACTAACATAAGGATAGTGAATTTATTTTAAACAACATGATTTTGACCATGATTACAGCATAATTAAATTTAAAAGATCACTCTAGCAGCTATGTGAGATGTCCATCTAGGGGGTCAAGAGAGGAAATTGGATGACTAATGTGATTAGGAGGCGACCATAGCAAGCTAAGTGAGAAACGATGGTGACTAATGACAGGCGAAGTTGGTCAACTGATAGATTAAGGTTAAAAACCAATGTTGATGGGTTATTTATGAGGTATAAAAGAATGAGAGGATTTAAGGATAGTTCTTAGGTTTTGGTGACAGCAACTAGGCATATGGTCTTATACTCATAGTTGGATAAACTGGGAAATAATGAGTTTAGGAAACAATTGAGGGGTCTGCTTTCAAAATGTGAAATTTGGGTGCCTACTAGTTATGTATTTAAATAGGCTGAGTAGGCAGTTGGGTATTTGGCTCTGAGGTCCAGGATCTCTCGATCAAGGATGGAAAGATAAATTTTGAAGTTATTATCTTTAAAACAGTACATACATTGATTGATTAGATAAGTTCATTTAGGAAGTAAGTCAGATGATGGAACACTACAGCAAATTAGCCTTTGAAGGATGTGGAAGAAGCTATCAAATGAGATTGAGGATGGAGAATGAAGGTTTTGTTTTTGTTTTTGATTTTGTTTTTAAGCAGATTGTGGTCTTTTGGAGACCAAATGAAGAGTGTTACAAAAAGTGGGAATAATCACTTTATCAAATGTTGCCATTTGACTGAGAATTTACCCCTTTTGGAATACTTCTTGTTGAAAAAGCAATTCCAGTTTTTCTTTTTGCTTTTCCTTAAAGGTAAAACTAGGGACAATCCCAGTATCCTAAAGATATCCTTAAATTCTATTTATCTTCCTTTGCCATATTATTTAACTGTTAGCCATTCTTTTCTATAGAAAAACAGAGCCAGGGACACACACACACACACACACACACACACACACACACACACACATACACACACAGTAAAAAGTAGGTTTCTTTTTGTCTATAAGTTACATAAAAATTTGCCAGCTTTTGTGTAGAAATTAGTCCTCTGGCTTGAAAACTGAAGGGAATTTTCCATGTACTAGGAATGACTGGAATGTATGTCCTGACTCCTGATGTAACTACTCTTCATAGAATAATTAATTTTATGTTAACACTCTGTTAATTTCATTGGCATCTAATTTTCTTCCTATTTGTCAACTCTCTTCAAAGATAAGAGACAGAGATTCTTTCTAAAGGCTTTGTGAGCAACTCCCTGCCTGCTACACATTTAGTTTACCATACTAGTGAATATATAAACTAAGGTAAAAATAAAATAGATTCATTTTAGGCCAACATATTGACTTCTGGCCTATATTTCCAAATTTGTTCTTGTTAACTTGCTTTGTTCTACTTTGTTTCCCACTATTTGGTAATTACATTCCCATGGTTTTGTATAAGCCCTGATGGACTCCGTTTTGTTCAATGATAAGATATGGAATACAGAGCCTCAATGAGGAACAGTGCTCAACTTTTTCCACAGGTAATGTTGTTTGGGAAAAGGTTGTAAAGTCATGGGAAAGACTATTGTCAGTCTGTTTTCTGGGCCAGTCTCAGTGATTCCACAATGGCCATACTGGATCAGATGAACCCAGGCTTCATTTCCAAAATCATACTACAAAGATCAAAGAAGAAACATGGAAATGGTACAGAAAAAAAGATAGAAAAAGGAACACAATAAGGAGGCTTATTTGAGATTCCACACAAAAGCTGAGGAAAAAAAAAATCTCCTATCATGAAAAGTATTGTTAATGTTTTTAGTGACTTTAGTATAAGTCAGGATGAGTGAATTACAGAACCAGAATACAACTTCCAAAAACAGCTGTCAAAATTACTTCAGGATAGCCATCAAACAGAGTTACTTTAACATTATTGAGGGTCTCAATATGCTATAAAAAAATTAAAATATCAGGGTCATAGTCTAAAATTTACATAAATATAAACTCATATTGTTTGATAAATCTATCAAAAAGAGAAAAAGAATGGTGAGATTCTCTATATCTATGTTCCTTGTCTCCACTATTTTCCCACCAAGAAAACTAGAAAATATATCCTACAATTACAAATCTTAGTGAAGTTTGGTTTTGGAGGCTCAAGCTTTATCTTTCTACAATAATTTATTCTCTTTACAAGAACTCTTTCATTCCTAGATACTGGTTATTATGTCTTAAATAGTTTCTCCTATTCAAAAATTAAGATTTTTCAAAAAATAATGTTTATTGTTTTTGAAGGAGAGAGAGACAGAGAGTGCATGGGGATGGGGCAAAGAGAGAGGAAGACACAGAATCTGAAGCAGGCTCCAGGCACTGAGTTGATAGGACAGAGTTGGACATGAGGCTCAACTCATGAGCTGTGTGATCATGACCGGAGGTCAAGTTGGATGCTTCCATGACTGAGCCACCCAGGTGCTCCCAAATAAAGAATTACTTTAAACGGTATCCTGATTTCCAATCCAAGTTATTAGATTGACCACGTGCATTTATCTCCATTCTTTCCTGAGACACCAATAAAATGCTGAAAACGAACATTTTAAAAACCTGTACCACATAAAGCAATAAAGAATAAGAGGTATACACAGGCAAGAACTTTGACTAGAGGTTTGGAAGATGAAAAGTAAGTGTAGAATGTTAAAAATGTTAAATGCATGAAATAAACTATATACAAGGAAGGAGTTAAGTGGAAATGAGGCTTAATTTGCCCTCAGAACTATCAGAAAGTCTTGGGATTTGAAACTCCACGTATGAGGGAGAGGAGTGAGACCCAGATTGAAAACAGTAGTATTTGAGGCACCTCGGTGGCTCAATCAGTTAAGCATCCAGCTCTTGATTTCAGCTCAGGTATGATCTCACAGTTACTGAGACTGATCCCCATGTCAGGCTCCGTGCTGACAGTGCAGAGCCTGCTCCGGATTCTCTCTCTTCCTCTCTCTCTGCCCCTTCCCCTTTTGTTCTCTCTCTCTCTCTCTCTTAAAATAAATAAACTAAAAAAAAAAAAAAAAGGAAAACAGTAGTATTAGTTAGAAGTGGCTCCATCATTTCACCTCTACCCCAGCTACATTACACTTCCTCAACAGAAATCCTAAAACAAAGACTTCTGTACCAATGCATGTGATGTATGGCTAGCTTCCTGTTCTCACTAGAGCAGTGTCTACCTGTTGATAAACCTCATTCAAACTCACAGCTCCCAATCAACTTTTCCTTCAATCTCTTTTAAATCTGAACTATATTTTTAAATTTAAGTAGAACTTTAAGAGAAACATCAAGATAACCAAGCAGATAAAAAAAATAGGAAAAGAAAATTTGAGGAAGTGAGATTTTGCTTTTTAAAAGCATCCCCAAATTCCATTTCAATAAGAAATGATACGAACAAAATTAAACAAGAACAGGATAAACTGAAAAAGGAATTATTAGGGAGAAAGAAGAAGCTTATATAAATTAAAAAGGTAATCTCTCCTACAAAGATGCAATTAAACTGTTTAGAAGATAAATTTCAGGCAATCCCTTAGAAAGAAGAAACAGAGGCAATAATACTGACAATAAGAAACATATTGATTAATCCATAAAAAATATATCTGCCTCACAGGAGATCCAGAAAGAACTGGAAAAATAAGTAGATAAAATGGGCAAAGAAAAAAAAAAAACAAAAAACAAAGGAAAAAAAAAACAAATCTAAAAAATTTTAGAGCAAAAGAAAGAAACTCTTTACACTAAAATATTTATGTTATTTACAATAAATGAAAAATATCTGGGGGCGCCTAGGTGGCTCAGTCCGTTAAGCGTCCGACTTCAGTTCAGGTCATGATCTCACGGTTCATGGGTTCGAGCCCTGCGTTGGGCTCTGCGCTGACAACTAGCTCAGAGCCTGGACCTTGCTTCAGATTCTGTGTCTCCCTCTGTCTCCGACCCTCCTCTGCTCACGCTGTCTCACTCTCTCTCTCAGAAATAAATAAAACATTAAAAAAGAAGAAAAAAAAAAGAACCTGCCATTTAAAAAAAAAGAAAAATATCTGTATACATTCCAGTGAAATGTCACAGTAAATAGAAGACACTAAAAGCACATTTCTTGTCGATGTTAGAAGATGATGAATCAATGGATTTGAAATAAGAGGAAAATTATTTCTAACTTAGAATTCAACTTGCAGCCAAACTACCAATCAAGTAGAGAGCTTAAATAGAACATTACTTAGAACACTTTTATCCCAGACACTTTATTTCCTATGTATCCCCACACCCCTCCTTTTCTTTCAGGAAGTTTCCTGATGTGGTTCCGGAGCAAAATAAGTCAATAAACTAGAAAGAGAATATAAGAAACCGTGATTCCAATTTTGGAGAATCCTAAATGGGCATCCCAGAATGTTGGCTGGACCAACCAATCTAAATGAAAGCAGGACAGATGGCTAGGAAGCAGGTATCAAGAAAAGCAAAGTTTCAGATATTTGATTTATTCTTGAGAATGTACAGAGTTATAAGGCAAATAACATGAGGAACATAAGGGAAGGGGGAAGAAAAGGCAACTGGAAAGCACAGAGCTACATAGAAAGGAAGTAGAAGCATTCTTTTAATTATACCCAGAAAACAATTACATAGACTAGTATTTTAATATAAACAACATTTTTGGATTTTTACTTTTCGTATTAACCAATAGGTAAAGCACGAGAGCTATGTGTGTATACATCCATACACAAACACATGTATTATATATATATTTAGAGTAAACATCCAGGTAACAGAAATTGGCAGCTGAGAGTAAGAGAAAAGAGATGCCATCCTCATCTGACAAGGCAAGTGTGAGAAGACTATTTATAGTTGATTGGAAAAGAAAAGAGGTGTAAGTAAACTATTTAAAGCTTAAAAGTACCTGCTGGAAGAATTTAAATGACTTACATAATGACATCGTAAGGTGCAGAAGGGGAATAGGAGAAGTTGTCAGGATGGAGATACAAAAACTAAGCAAATCTTGATTTCCAAGTTAATGATATTTAAAGTTGATGAGTCAGGAGCAGCATGATAATTATATTTTAGAGAGCAAAGAAAATGCTAAGAGGTTATTAAAAATGAAAACTTGAAATACTCTAAAGTGGCTCCTTCTGAAGAAAAGGATTGGGCACAGTAAATACAGAAGCATACTGAGGGCTGGGCTCTGGACAGTTGCTTTCATTACTCTCTTGTACTCTCAGCAATGTGACATGTGTGACATCAGTAAAGATTAAACATAACATTATATAAATAACATTAATAACATAACATTTATCTCTCTTATATATATGTATATGTATGTATATTTGTATCTCTATCTACAGAGACAGCTTATCTAGACAGTGAAATACTATGAATGGCAGAAATTCCATCATTAGGTAATTGCCAGGAGATGTATTACAATATGCCTAAAAGATTTTAAAATGGCTCTGAGTATAAGGACAGAGAGCTTCAGTTATCATCACTGCTCCTCTAGGAGATGCCGCTTGTCTTCTCAAATGGAACTTCTACTTCCACAAAGTGCAAGGAAGAGCAGGAAGTCAACCTTAAAGCTACTTCTCTGTATCTCCATATTTTCTCCTCTTAAAATCTGTCTAAAGCCAAAAACTGTATCTTGTACAGTTGTGTGGTATTTTATTTCCTAGAGCAAAACATGAGTCAGAGCTCAAGGAGTTAATGCATTTCCTTCTCGGGTTGAAATGCTACCTTAATTGCATGGTGTTTATTCTTGGCATTTCCAGTCTCCTAAAGAGACAAGGTTACTTTGCAATCTCTTTGTGCTCACGTATGTGTGTGGAGTCTTGTTGAGGGGGGTAAAATGCTTCCAACTTACCACACTCAGAGAAAGAAATCATAAATCAGCAGGTCAGTCAGGTACTATTATTTCACCTTTCACGTTATTATGTTTTCAATACAATATTTCAATGGATTTTGTTCTGCATAATAATTTATCAAGAATTACTAAAACTCTTAATGAGCTTGGAGAACTTTGGCTCCAATAAAATGAAACCTTTATCACAAATTGGTTGAGCCCATGACTGCAACTAATCATTCAATTGTACGTGAGTCGAGTTGTATTTTTATTTTGTAGGAATAAGTTCCCAGGGAAAGAAAACTCATTTTAAAACTTTAGGCCATTAAGCCTTAAATGGTAGAATATCAGTAAAATAAAAATGAACTTGGCCAAGACTTAGGAGACTTGGAATGCAGCCATTCTTCTACAAGTAACAACTTATGTGACATTGGGAAAATCTTCTACCCTTACTTGGTTTCAGTTTACAAATGTCAAAATGAGAGATAGGTCTAAATAAAGGCTTTCTAAAAATCCCTTGTAGTTCTAAAATCATGTGGGTTTGTTGGAACACTGAACTTAAACAGTTTTCAGTGGCTACTGCCATGTAGACTATATTCTTTTGTTCCTAGAAATTCTCCTCTTGCTGGAAATACTCATTAAATTTGTTCATAATCAGAAATACAGAAGAAATGACTTTTTCTCTCCTAATGACTTAGGCAAAACCTTTAAGCATTGTGTGCTCACTACATGCCAGTTATAATCCCATTCCTCCAATTAACTCAGTGTGACTGGGTTATTATAATTCCCATTTAGTAGATGGGAATAATGAGGGATTAAGCAATTTTCTCAACATCACACAGAAGATGAAGATACCGAATTTAGGTCTATCTAATTCCATGGACCCCGGTCTCTATCTTCATTTTTAGTCACCTAATACAATTAAAGTTATATTGCATACAGTTAAATATAGTCCTATACCACCTAAAGAGCCAAGCTCTTCCCTACATACCACTGAATATACATTGACCAAAGAACAGAGATCTGTCCTTTGCTCCACCTTTAGCTCTTAACAGAATCAGTGACCCCAAGCTGTTACTAGTCCTGCGAATGCATACCTTATGAATCAGAAACAATAAGGAGATTATTAAATATCAAATATTTGCCTCCAAGAGAACAGAATGAATAACAGTTGGAAAAGTTTGTCAGAAGGGAGAAGGCAACAGATACGTGGAATCTCAAACCCTGAATTTTCAGTATGGGAATCATGACAAATTTGCATTTTAAAAGTAGTACAACATCTTTAAAATTTTTCTCACAAGTATCTGAAGTGGATTTCATACTAGAGCGTGTTGTTGCACTGACCCTATTAGATGCTAATAAGAACCTAAATAAAATTCCATTAAGTATTATTGAAAAAGGAGAAAAAAAATTGTATACTAGGACATGCTTCCCCCGCTCACTCACAAAGCTAAAGAAACCCTGTCCGAGACAAAGCTTCAAGATAAAAGGGAACTTGAGTCTCTAGGGGCATTCAGTTTGTTGCCGTAATGGAAGCTGAGTAGAGGTCACTCATTCATTTACTTTAAAAGGTTTTGGTAACGGTGAACGAAGTCAAGATTAACCGTTGGTCTAAGACCATTATTGGAAACATAAACCACCTAACTATTCCTATTAGAAACAGGTTGATTTAATGTAAAAAAGAGATTAGTTGGGAAATGAAATTGCTAAAAGATGGGCACTTAGCATAAGCAAGAGAGTAAAAGAAAAAAAAGGTTATCTTTAAAAAAATTAGTTATTTTTCTCTGAAATATTTATAAATTTTATCTCACATATTAATGTGTATTAAGAGTGAGCTATCTACAGTAAATAGGAATGCAAAAATTGTTTTTTAAGGACAGTAAACAAAAATATTAAAGGAAAACACTGTTGAATGGGAGAAAAAGCAGATTAGAAGTTTCTTAGTGTTCCTAAAATTAAGAGTCTCATAAAGAAATAGACAAGTTCTTGTGAGAAGATGAGACATTTCTGGTATTATGACATGATTTTATTTGTAGAATGAACTGATTTATGATGTTGCAGAGAATAACAAAAGAGCTTTCTTGTTTCTTCTTTTATCCTAATGTGTTATGTGAATCGATCTAGAAGACTATATAACTGAAAAAGTCTTTATAAGGAAGTAATGTAGATTGAACTCTCAATCCAATTAGAATCAGGCAATTTTAGAGCTAAGTTTGCTTTTTAAAGAAAGAAACACAGTTCATAAAAATTGACCCTAAATGACTGCTGGTGAATTTGCTAATTCTTCTGGCATTTTCTCCTTGAGTAAATAACTACAGAGTAAAACCTACTACCACATTTTTCAACTGGATTTAAAAGATATAGAAATAACAAGCCAAGAGAAATTTTAAGTAACCTGGATCAATTCAATATGTGAATGTTTGTGCATACACATACATCCACAAACTTATTCATACATTTTTTTCATTGAATGACATATACTTCAAATGGAATAAAGATGTATAAATTAACCTCTCCTTTAAATAAATCTCAGTAAAAGAGTGAGAGAAATGCTGGGGAACGTCATCCTCCTGTTAGTTAACACAGCCATTAAGGGTGAAAATTTTTCTGCTCTTCTATCCTGTCAATTTAATCCAAGTAGCAGATCTGTCTACCCATCTAATGCACTGCATGTCTTTACCAACATTTGGGCAAAGTTAATGTCGTATGTATTTATAACTGAAACTGGAAGCTTAAGACCATCCTTAATTGTGGTCTACTAACACTGCAGTCCACTATTTTACTAATAAAGGAAATGGAATGATTGTTTTTTAAAGCCCAAAGCGACAATGGCATAAAACATGTAAGAAAACCCAATCAGGATGAACAGCGTATGTGGTTTATGTTTATTTCTACAAGGTCTTAGTCTCCATATAGAAGAAAGAAAGAGGAATTAGATCAAATTCAAAATATACTACCTAAGTACTTTCAGACATCACATAAATTTAATCTATTATAAATTCTTATGTAAGCACTGATTATGTGAGCATTGACAAAAATAAATTTTGTAATAATATTTGTTATGACTTTAATCTTCCCTCTACTATAGCAGGTTGGATTTTTACTTTTCTTCCTTGCTGTATGCTGCTAAGGAAAGGGGAAAGAGGAAAGAAGAAGAAAACGGAGAGAAAATATTCTAAGAGAGAAATATGGTATGGATTTATATGAGCAAATAAAAGTAACTGTTCTACATTTTTAATCATCTATTTCTACACAAGTCACTGTAGAAGTCCTTACCTGTTTGAACAATCTCTCAACAGATTAAATATACTGTGACTTTCATAACTATTAAGTATTTGTGAGATTGCCCCAAATCAATAATTTATAAAATATACTTTAGAACTATGCTTTTGGTTAATGAATATACTAGAAGCTGTGAAAATGAATTCCTTTCAGATTGTCAGTCTTGC
>NW_027531905.1:8487950-8489145 GCF_008692635.1 Crocuta crocuta | reverse complement strand
TTTTTTCAGGGTTTTTTTTTTTTTTTTTTTTTTTTTTTTTTTTTTTTTTGCCTGAAAGATTCCCTACTTCCCAGATTAAAAAAAAATAGCTTAATGGGTTTTGACTCTGTCAGTATCATTTATTTGTGCTAACATTAGAAAGAGGACAAATAAATAGATACAGTTTCTCCACTTCTCTTACTGTTTTCCTCAAATTACTACTAGTATGACATTAATTCCTTTAGGAACTATTGGTACTTTTTTTTCCCCTACTCTGTGAACTAGTGGAGGCCAGCAGGTAACAGTTTGATCAAATAGAAATTTTAAGCTTTTGAAATTCTCACATTCAGCAAAATTTCTATGAGTAGTCAGAAAACTTTACTTCTGATCCTAGTTCAACCTGTAACTGGTTGTATAATCTTGGGTAAGCCATTACATTTGGCTTTAGCTCTTTGGAATACTGTTTCTATAGTCTTATCATTTCTAAGGCAGGTAAATTTTTAGGAACTTCATTTTAAAACTCCTCTGACTTATAATTTGTAGTGCTCCATGCTCTGGTGCAAGGCATCTATCCATTTCAACACCGGGCCATTATAACCGAGCTTAAAATCCACATTGGAATGTAGTGGTCATAACTGTAGCATGACTCCAAAAAAAGTACTGAAGGTGTTGGCTAAATTTATATGGTCAGGTGACACAGCTTATTAAGCCTCCAACATATTCATAATACTGGTTTAGACATATTTTTGCAATTCTGTTTTCAAAAGGACTATCTCAGTATTTTAAAAATTATAAGAATTTAAAATCACCTGTTTTCTTCAAATTACAGTGAAACTGAGTGGCTTGCAAAGGGCCATATCACTGATTATGGAATTGCTTATTTATAACAAGAAATCACCATAAGCATTTTATTGTCTTAGATTTTCAATAATTAAAAACATATTAAATGTAGTTAACCTGATACCATCAACTAAAACTATATTCAAAGCAGAATACTTAGCCTGAACATGAAATCCCATGAACAGTTTTTTTTTTTTTTTTTTAAATTTATTTCTAGGAGAGAGAGAAAGAGAGACAGCGTGAGCAGGGGAGGGTCAGAGAGAGAGGGAGTCACAGACTGAAACAGGCTCCAGGCTCTGAGCTGGCAGTCAGCACAGAGCCCGACGCGGGGCTCGAACCCACGAACTGCGAGATCATGACCTAAGCGAAAGTCGGA
>NW_027531905.1:8454853-8487825 GCF_008692635.1 Crocuta crocuta | reverse complement strand
TTTTTTTAAATTTATTTCTAGGAGAGAGAGAAAGAGAGACAGCGTGAGCAGGGGAGGGTCAGAGAGAGAGGGAGTCACAGACTGAAACAGGCTCCAGGCTCTGAGCTGGCAGTCAGCACAGAGCCCGACGCGGGGCTCGAACCCACGAACTGCGAGATCATGACCTAAGCGAAAGTCAGACGCTCAACCGACTAAGCCACCCAGGCGCCCCTCCCATGAACAGTTTTAAACCACTGAAAAACCACTTTGTACATATGAACAGATAGACAACATCACATTAGGATTTGTTGCTCGTAATTACAACTAAGGAAAAAAAGGAATCCGGGTTGGATCATCTCACTGATATTTCTCAGTCTCAGCAAGCTGGAACTAGCTCACTAAAATTTCAGGTGCACCAAAAATGAGTAAACCCTGATTGCACTATATAATCCAGGGAAATTAAGTGTACCTGACCCAGTTAGGTAAAATGGGCTAAACTTTGTTGCCAATCAAGTCTAAACATGATTAAATACACAAGTGAAATAATGTAGACATGTTTGCTTCTGTCATTTATTATATTTACACTTAATAAAATATGCTGGATTCTCAAAATAGAACTGCAAAAGAATGAATTTCTTCTTAGTAAAATATGTTGGCATCTCAAGATAGAACTTCAAGAGAATGAATTCCTCTGCCCTAACATTTGCTCCAACAGGTTAAGTTGGATTCATAGCTCTATGAATCAGCATCCTTTTCTTGCGAGGAATAGCAAGTACGTATTGAGGACCTACTGCGTGTCTTGACACTATGCTGAAATGATCCATCCAGAATTTCATTAAATCCTCATAAATACTCTATGAAATAGGTATTTTCGAAAAGGGAATTTTCAGAAGGGGAAAGAACTTTGTCATAATTCATGCCGCTACCAATTGGTGAAGACTGGACGTCTCTGACAACTTACTTTTTCTTTTTGTTAGCATCATAGCTGCTTTCTTCCTTCTTCATGGATGCTCCTCGACATCACACATTTCCATGTAAGCAAAATATGCAGGTTATAGAGCCCTTGCTCTTGGTTCCTTCAGGCAACATGAAGGGTGAAATTCACTTGCGCACCGAGTCATCACCTTCTCTAACCTCAACCTTTATCACATGTGGCTCCTGAGCATATAGTGAAGCATTCTCTCTGCCACTGCTCTCCAACAAAACGTGCTGTACCTTTTTGCTTTGGTTCCCCTGAATGTCATTCATTAAGCACACTGATGGGCACATTGAAGAATAGAGTGAATGAAACCTTTTTAACATTTCTCTGCAATAATTTCCTTTCGGTAGAGGATGAACATGACTGTCCGCTTGCTCAGACTGGAGCTCCCGGACACAGTAGGGCCTATGATAGCCGCCATTTGCAAGATTCTCATGGTACAGGAGGTAATAGGGCATGAATTAAGCCAAAAGTAATTTTTGTGTTGGAGGCCATTCCAGTTAGGTCATCTAAAAATTAGAAACAGAATATACATATATGTATATATATTTAATTGGAAGTATGTATGAAATTATGATTTCTGACCTGGATCTGTTGCTGAAGCAAATTGATTTTGTGTTGTTGCTGCAGGAGCTGCTGCTGTTGTCTCGCAATCTGTGGAGAAATTGCACATGAAAAATTTAAAAGTATATTGTCGTCCCAGGGGGAAATTACCAATGTTCTGTTGCTCAAAGTTTGATTTGACCCTGATTAAGAGGATGAAAATAGATGTGCCTGTGCCCCTACTCAGTACCAGCAATTCATTCTTAAGTAAGATCAAACAAGGTATTTAGTCTTCTGGAACACTTTCTTTCGGCCTAAAACAAACGAAACCTAGGACACTATGACACTGATCCAATCCAGTATGAAATGGTAGAGTGTCAAAAATCCCTCTTCCTTCCAGGCAATACATTAAGAGCGTGCGGCCTCTGGCATTTTTTAGCTCTTTCTACAAAAGGAAAGTATTGCATCAATAGGGGATTGTTTCCACCTGGGAGTTCAGGGTAGCACAAAATATTGTGTTAGGAGAGGCTGTATGCCTTCATGAGGTTTTGGTATTTGTTCCCCACCCCCCCTCTGTAAATACTGCCCTTATTCCTACTCTCCACAAACCCCTCAACGGCTAACTCCTCACAGCACTCCATTATGGATTCTGCTCCCAATCTCCACTAAAAGGATTCATCATAAAAGTTACCCATCGACATCATTTTTAAAATCTATAGTGTTTTTTAGACCTCACCTTTTGGTCTTTCATCAAAATTCAACACTGAAGTCCTCTCCCTCGATCTGAACTTTCTTTCCTGACTTCTAAGTCTGTCCAGCCATTCAGTGTCATAGTTGTTTATGGCTCGATTTTAGACTCAATTTTCCCCCGTGTGCCAAGTGTTTATAATTTGTTTCTCTAGCCTACACCTTTGCTTTAAGCTTCAGACCCATTTTTCCAAAGGCGTTCTCAAAGATACTTCATATTCTACAAGTTCAAAACTAAACTCAGGACTTAGCCCTCCATGCGGTCATCTTTAAGTGTTTTCTAAGCCAGGGACTAGTACAATTATCGCCTGTTATTCACTCTTGTAACATCCTGTATCTTTACTTAATCCTATACAACATACTATGATTTTACATTTATTTTTATTTTTGTTTTAATTAAAACATTACTGTCAACTAGGTCAAAATCCATAAATACAGTGAGGTCAGGGATTGTGTGTATTTTCCTCACTGTTTGTGCCCAGCCTGGAGCAGAAGGGATATTTGATGAAGAAAACATGGATGAATAGATGAGAAGAAACTTTTAAAAACTTTATTACATGCTGTCAGGTAGGAAAACTTCTCATGAGAATGTAACTTCTAACTTCATAAAACTTATCACTCTTTTGTAAATTAGCTGTAGTTCTTATTCTCATCATGTTATAATCATGATTGTTTTCATTACAAAAGTATGTCCCTTAAGCTCTGTATCAGAAAGCTAAAAAGTCAGTAAAAATTTGACACCTGCAAAGTCTGTACTCTGAAAGTAAAGAAATTGTATGAGGAACATGAGTCTACCTGGCTACACAGTGAACTTTTTATTTCCCTTAAAGGCACTGGTACAAATTACAGTTATTTACATGCTTCCATTTTATCTTAGGAACAGGGGTTTTGAAAATCCATTTGTTTGTGTGTTTGTTTGTTTGTTTGTTTTGCCTTGAAGGAGGAAACAAATGGTAGGAAAAGGAGTATCACTCTTTTCCTTAAATCTGGTCCTTTCCTCCCACATATGATTTCAGCTGATGTTTAAATTTAAATAATCTTATCAGCACCTTAAGAATTTATCTTTTTATCACCACCTTGAGGATTTATCAAGACGATGACTACTTTACACAGCCCTCCAGACTTCCTCCCCTTCCAAACCACTGCTGTCTCTCCTGGATTATTGTAATAGCCTCCGACTACTCTTTCTGCTTCGGCCTTTGCTCCCTACAGGCTGTTATATATCAGTAGCTGGAGAGATCCTTTTGAAATATAACTTGTATCATGTGATTCATCTTTCAAAGCCGTCTCTCCCATCTCTCTCACTCAGAGCGGAAGCCAGTGTCCATATGATGCCTGCAAGATCCCGTATGACTTGGCCCCCTGCTACGTCTCTGGTTTCATCTTCTCCTGCTCTTCCTTTTGTGCCCTGCCCTTCCCCCCCACCCCCACTCTTGCCACATTGCTCTCCTAACTGTCTTTTGAACGTACCAAGGACGGCTCTTATCTGTTATGGATAAACCTGCCTCTGGGCCTTTGCACTTGCTTTCTCCTCCATCTGGAACCCTCTGTCCCTAGAAATTACACTCCTCACTCCCTCACCTCCTGCAAGTGTCTGCTCAAATGTTAACCTGTCAATCAGGTCTTCCCTGAGATCCCAATTTAAATGAGCTTCTCTCTCTACCCAGCACCCTCATCCCTAATTCTCTCCTTTACTTATATCCCTTATCAACATCTACTAAACACTGTTTATTTACTATCTTTTCCTAATTAGAATTTGACACATTAGGAATGCTGTATCCCAGTAACTAGAATAGAACGGGCATCAAATCGGTGCTCAGTAGATATTTGTTGAATGACGGAATGTGGAATGGAGCTCAGACTTCAGTGGGAAAGCTGATCAGTAAACAGGTTCATTAGCAATTCTAAGGGCTATAATGGGAATAGTAGAGTGTACAGAGTAGGGACACCCTACAATGAATAGGGAGTTTGGAGAGGAGGGCCAGAAAAGGAGTTCTCAAGAGAGGATACACTTAACTTGAACCCTAAGGAGTAAGAATTAAATGTCTTTCAGAGATTTCCCTGTGTCCTAATGAAAAGATCAACGTGACCACAACCATGGTGATTATGTATGTCAGTACTGCATGGCAGAGAAGATCTTGGGGAGCAAAACAGGCTCTAGAAATCTGACCTGAAGCTTTCAAGGGGGATCTTCACTCAGGCTGTGTAAGCATCATTGCTCAGCATCTCTCTAACAGAGAAGAGAAATTCTGGAAGAACCTAATGATGTCTAACCTTCTACAGTTAATGTCAGAAAAAGTAAAAAAAAAAAAAAATTCTAGAATCCTTTGATGATATATGGGGATGGGCCAGAATGTGAAAGAAGAAGGAAGAGGACTTGGCTCTCTATTAGTGATTGCTTGGATTTTTCAGGACAAATATGCCCTTAGATCCACCAGGATTTTTTAAAAAGAAATATCCCAGCAACAGTTTCAGAAGCTCTTAGACTTTTCTAGAACTCAGGTATTTGAAAGTGTTGAGAATTATGAACAAGAAAAGAGTAATATTTTTCTAGATTATCAGAGGCAAACATTGCGAACTTTGATCATAAGATTAACGCAAGAGAAACATGGGCCATATTCAACAACAGGCCAACTATATCTTCAAGGAAACTGATGAGGTATTTCATTAAACATGAAAACATCAACTCTGAAGTACAGATGAACCACCAAGTAGGGAAGAGTAAGCTGAAAGGAGTCTCCTCAAATGTAATCTGAATATTTCTTCTTTCAACTCTGCTAGTTTACATTTTGAAAACTGTTTAAGGAGGTTTTGCAAGGATGTGTGGAAACACAAATACCCCTGGCTAAATAATGGTCTTCTTCCACTTAGGATGGTGAATGGACTGAGCCCAGCATATGGGATGGCAAAGGAAGCTAGCCCCAGAAAAGATGTACCATCTCTATATGTAACCTCAGCCTATGACACCCTTTTTCCTCCTTTCCCATCACTACCAAATGTCTTTAGTAAAAGTTCTTGTGCATTGCCTCCATTTCCCTACTACACGTTTGTTAATTCTATGTCTCATTTCTACTACTAAAGCTCCACAGAAGCCACACTCTTAAAAGTCCAACAGTGAGAAAGTAAATGACAAATTTGATAGCTTTGCTTTTCTGGAATTGTTCATTTTCCTTCCTCTACCAGCTGTATGCCACTGTCTCCCAAGGATCTACCCTTAGTTCCTTTCCATTTGCTCATGATATCACCGCTATTCTAATTTAGGGCATACAAACCTGCCATTCCCTTGCATGAAGCACTCTGGTCCAAAATATTCATATGGCTGCACTTTTATGTCATTTAGATCTGAACTCAATTGCCAGATCCAACCACCCAATCTAAGAAACATTGCCTTGCCAAACCAATCAAAATTTATTAAATTACTGTAATTACATTCCATCAAATTACTTATCACTGTCTGAAAGTATTTTGTTAATTTCTCTTCTCCTTTGTTAATCACTTCTCTCTTTCCACCAGAATTTAGCAGTTTTATCTTTCCGGTTAATTGACGTACCCTCCGAAGTTAGCACGGTGCCTGGCAGATGAGAGGCACTTGATTACTATTTGTTGAATAAATGAATGAAACTTATTTACTCCAGTGGTTTAAACTACCATCTCTATGTAAACTATATAGGAAATTTTATTGATCCCTCTTTTCCCAACTGTCGATTGGTATATCTGGCTGTTTTTCACATATCTCCAGTTGGACAACCAACAGCTCTAATTCAAAATGATAAAACCATGCTTTTCCAGATTGCCCTCTTCCAGACTTTACCTAGTAACCATGGCTCAATATCTTTCCTCATTCTTTTGTCCACTCAAAATACTCAACTAATCATAAAATTTCCACCTGTTTATTCTTTCCTTCTCTTTTTTCTGTGGCCATTTAAGTTTAGATTCTAAGCTGTCTAGTTTAGATCCTCACTCCTTATTTAAGTTATTATAATAGCCTTCTAACTAACTTTCCTGTGCCATAAATAATTTTATTCACTTGTTGATTCCTACTTATCTGCAAAGCTCATACCAAACACCCGTGGAATGAAATCTTTCATACTGTCCTTGACTGGAAATGTTCTCTTGATTCTCCATGATTCTATTTGGTACTTCTCTCATGGCACATCAGAATTTCACCTTGGTTATAATTACTTCCATGTTATATACCACAGAAGTAGCTGATAAACTTTTTCAGATCAAAGTGTTTTTGTTTGTTTACTTTGTATTTTGCCCTTTGATTTACTCATGTGGGGTGGGAAGAATGGCTTTTATTGATCTTTGCGTGCCTAGGAGAGTGACGTATAAACAGTAGCCAAAACAATGCCTCAGAATTTGACTGTGTTTCCTGCTCTGACTCACCTGTTCTTGCTGCTGTTTGGCCAGCTCCATTTGCTGGCGCTGTTTCTCAATCTGAGATGCAGCCAGTTTCTTCTGCTCGTCGTGGGCAGCCAATAGCTGCTCTCGCAGACTGGTCAGTTGATTGATCATACCCATGAGCTGCCTCTCTTTCTCAGCTAGGCTTTCAGGAGTCCCTGGAAATAACATAGCAGAAAAATACACAAGAAAAGGAAAATGAGGAGAGAGTGATTTTTCAATGACAACGATTCGCTATTCTAAATATAAGGTTAACACACAAGGATATACCTACTTTGTTTCGGATTTTTAACTCAACAGTGAAAAGTAATGGCTATTTCCCCTTTACAAAATATCAGAATGAACAAATATATTGATTGTTTTTATGTAGGCCAAGTAATCATCCATAGCTTTTGATTTTACAAGTAAATCAAAAAATAATTGGGTGAATATCCACTATTTTAATGTTGTATGCTGGGATATGACAGAACTAAAAAGAAGCCTAAAGCACAGCTCCTGGTCCTGAGAAGTTCTTTTTTTTTTTTTTTAATCAAATTAAAGAGGCTAGACAAAAACATGAACATTTAAGAACCATAGTTATTAAGAGATAAAGTTAGTATTATCAGTAATATGATTCTCCTTTTCTCCAAAAAGAATCTTAAAGAATTAGAACCAAGGAATTCTACATCAGAAAAGGGAAAGTGAACTATTAGCCAATAAAATTTTAGACGGTTTTCTTATATGCCACTCAGATGCTTTCTTCAAAAATATACTGCTAGCAGAGAAAATATTCAAGATGGAGAATTTAAATGTAGGCTATCATGAGGTAATGAAATATGGTGAGAAAATGAGGAGATCATAGCATAGCCACTCAAGATTAAGACTTGGAGAACAGTCATTTAAGATAAATAACATGCTCTGGATATTTAAAACATGCAATGAATGTTCTTTGGCAGGTTGAAATACTTATTTGATACACCAGAAATGTGAGTTCATTGAAACAGGCACTCTATCACTTTAAATGTTTTTTTTTTTTTTTTTTTTAATTCACCCGATAGATAAGGCCCCTATGGTAAAGTACTCGCAGTAGGAGAGAACATACTTTTTAATTACAATTTTCTCTTTAATATAAGACACTAAGCACTAGTTTAATAATGCATTTGCCACCTGTATATGTAATTAGATAGAAGGATCTGTTGTAACTCAGTTACTCTTCCCCATTTCACTGTATTTCTCTCTAACAATTTATGCTGAAGATGCATGTGCTTTTTAGGAAATAGTAGTAGCTATCATTAGTGGCTTATAATATTCATGTGCCCATTTGGAATGGAAATAAAGTTTCCAATGTAATTTAGGGCTAGAGAATAAATATCTAGAAAAGAAAGTGTGAGTGAACAGAAGTCAAAAAGCATGCATTACATTCCTTATGATTAATACCTAACATTATTCAGGGCAGGTGCCCAATAAATTGTTGCTAATAATTTATTATACTTCAGGTATTTGGGTTCCATTGAACAGAAGAACACTTATTGTAAGAATAACAACAATATGACTGTTGCAATTAGAATTCTAATAATAAATAATCCTAAAATATACTAGGAAGTGGAATATTCAAGTGGTGGTAAGATCTACATCTTCACACGTCATCAGTAGAGAGGAATACATGGTTACCACATTTCTAGGAATACATACGAGGAAAAGAAACACATATCAGGTTTTGGAATCCTCATTACCTCAAAGAGTAATTTCACTTATAAAAATCTAGCCCAAGAAAATTATAAGAAATGAAGATAAGTATTAAAAAGTGTTTTATAAGAAATAATTAGAAACAATCTCAATGTCAAATTGGAATAATCAAATAATTATGAACACCCGAATCATAGAGTATTTTCCACCCGTGAATAAACTTTTTAAAAGAATATTTAAGGAGCTTTTTCATGATACAAAGCTAGGTCATGGGCACCTGGGTGGCTCAGTTGGTTATGCATCCAACTTTGGCTTAGGTCATGGTCTCACAGTTCATAGGTTCGAGCCCCACATTGGGCTCTATGCTGACAGCTCCGAGCCTGAATCCTGCTTTGGATTCTGTGTCTCCCTCTCTCTCTGCCCCTCCCTCCCTCACACTCTGTCTCTCTCTCAAAAATAAAAATAAATATTAAAAAAATTAAAAGCTAGGACAAAAAACTGGGTAGCAAGAAAACATTTGTGAAAAGGCAACATACTGAATGGGAGAAAATTATATATGTGATAAAAAGGTTATATGTCCAAAATAAATAAAGAACTCATACAACTCAGTAGCAAACAAAACAAAACACACAACCAAAATCCAGTCCAATTAAAAATGAGCGGAGAATATGAACATTTTTCCAAAGAATACATAGGGAAGGTCAACAGGCACATGAAGAGATGTTCAGCATCCCTCATCATCAGGGAAATGTCAATCAAAGCCACAGGGAGAGATCACCTCACACTTGATAGAAAGGTTATTATTAAAAAGACAAGAAATAACAAGCATTGGCAAGGATGTGGAAAAAAGGGGACTCTTGTGCACTGTTGGTGGTAGTGTAAATTGGTGTGGCTCTTATGGAATATAGTATGAATGTTTCTCAAAAAATTAAAAGTAGAACTATCACATGATCCAGCAATTCCACTTCTGGGTATCTATTCAAAGAAAATTAAGACACTGACTTCAAGAGATATATGAACCCTCATGTTTACGGCAGCCTTTTTTACAATAGCCATGATATAAAAACAGCCTATGTCCATTGACAGGTGAATGGATGAACACACACACACACACACATGCACACGCACACAGGAATATTATGAAGCGATAAAAAATGAATAAAATCTTGCAATTTGTGACAATATGAATGGAGTTTAAGGGCATTATACTATGTGAACTAAGTCAGACAGAAAGACAAATGCCATAAGATCTAACTTATATGTGGTATCTGAAATAAAAAGAGAAATAACAAACCAATCTCATAAGTTCAGAAAACAGATTCCTAGTTGCTAGAGATAGGGATGAGGGGTAGGTGAAATAGATGAAAAGGGTCAAAATGTATAGACTTCCAGTTACAAAATAAATAAGTCATGGGATGTCATGTAGAGAGCATGGTGACTATAGTTAATAATGCTGTATTGCAGTGGCTAAGAAAGTAAATCTTAAAGTTCTGATCACAAGTAAACATTTTGGAGACTATGTATAGTGATGGATGTTAACCAGACTTATTGTGATTATTTTGCAATACACACAAATATTGCACCATTATTTTATACATCTAAAACTAATATATTGTATGCCAACTGTACCTCAATTAAAATAAAGAAACAAAGCATTTGTATAAATATCTCAATGTATGCACATATCGATATTTATAGGAAAAAAAGAATCAAAGAAAAGTTATATATTAATAGTGGCTCTTTCTAGGTGATGGAATTATAAGCCATTTAAATATTTTTATACTTTTAAAGAAAATCTACTACAATTTTATCATAATTTACATAGTTATAAAACCTGGAAAAATGTATTTCATGTATAATATGTGGAGATATAACTTAAAAGTCTAAGGAGACATCCATTTACATAACTGGTGTAATATCAATGGGTAAAGAAATACACTTGCTTGTTGATGAGTAAAGCAAATATCATTTTGTCATTCATTATATGAAAGATTAACACAACCTTTTGTCTTCACTTGATCATAATCAATGTTTCTCATAGATACACTTTGTTTATTTTAAACTGTCTGAGTTTTATAATAGATACTGTCTCAGAGTCAATAAAATATTAAGATTTATGCCAACACTGAGTCTGTCCTCCAGCCCTAGTAACTTACTTTCAGATGTAGAACAGGTATCTCTGTGTGTAGATATCAGGGTTTTAAAAAAATTTTTTCTTAATGTTTATATTATTTTTGAGAGACACAGAGGGAGAGACAGAGCACAAGCAGGGGTGGGACAGAGAGGAGACACAGAATCCAAAGCAGGCTCTAGGCTCTGCGCTGTCAGCACATGAGCCTGACGCGAGGCTCAAACCCAAGAGTTGTGAGATCATAACCTGAGCCAAAGTTAGATGCCCAGCCAACCCAGCCACCCAGGCACCCTTAGATCTCAGTTTTAAAATTCAACATGTATAAGGTGGGAAAGTTTTTAATTTTAAAATGAAAAGTTTTTAATTTTAAAAATTCTCTATTGTTTTTAACTTTTAAAAGCATTATTACTCAATCAACATTCTAAGCTAGAAATATTAACATCATCCTCAATCTCTTCTAAACTACCCTTCCTCCTGTCTGCATTATATCAACAAATCATAATATTTTTTTCTCAAAATAGCTTTGCTTCAGTTTTAATTTCAATGAGTCAAATGTTATTTCTTCAATATTTTTATGTTCACATGAGTGAATAATCAATAACTATAAAAGGATATATAGTGAAAGATCTCTGAATACCGTTCCTTCTAAGGTAACCACAATTACTATTATTATCCTGATCTTGTAAATGAAGATTTAAGCATATAACTGAATAGTCTGTACTAGTTTACAAAGTACCACAGATTGGGTGGCTTGAACAGAAATTTGTATTAACTGGCTAGAAGTCCAAGACTAAGGTGTCAGCAGGGTTGATTCCTTTTGAGGGCTGTGAGGAAAGGAGCTGCTCCAGATCTTTCTTCTTGGCTTGTAGCTGACCATCTTCCTGTGTCTTCACATCATCACTCTCTGTATATATCCATGTCCAAATTTCCTCTTATAAAGACAGATGTCATGTTGGATTAAGGGCCACCCTAATTGACCCATTTTAACTTAATTACCTCTGTACAGACCTTATCTCCAAGTACAGTCACATTTTGAGGTACTAGAAGTTGGAGCTTCAACATGTGAATTGTTAGAGGGACATAATTCAACCCACAGAATTTACTTTACACAAAGGCTATCGTAACATAAATTGCTGCCATAGGGTATGTAGGGAGAGATCTTGTTCCAGCTTCCCTTCCCATCTCCACTTACAGTTTTCAAGTTTTTCATAAACTGTTGTGAAGAACATTTAATAGAACTTCTTATCATTAATTTTTCCCACTACAAGTTTATCCTCAAAACCGGTACCAAAATTATCTTCCTAGGAAAACAAATTACTCACGTCACTCCTATTTAAACACTTCCACTTGTTTCCTATTGTCTTTGGAATAAAACGTCGACTCATTTTTAAGAATGAAAAGAACCTTAGGGCGCCTGGATGGCCCAGTCAGTTGAGCATCCGACACTTGATTTCAGCTCAGGTCATGATTGCACGGTTCATGGGAACGAATTCCATGTTGGGATTCTCTCTCCTTCTTCCTGTCCCTCCTCCTTGCATATGCTCACATGCTCTCTCATTCTCAAAAATAAGTAAACTTAAAAATCTTTTTAGATGAATAAGGTCCTTCTAATTATGCCAGCCTTCTCACTTCCTTTGTGCATCCAAAATTCTAGCCAAAGCGACTTTTCTACCATCACCCACAAAGGTCAACACCTTTATCTCAGCCATTCCCTCCCTAACCACTCATTCTTCATGTTCCAGATAATGTGTCTTATTCTTTAAGACTCTTATCTTGATTCTCACTGATAAAAGTTGTCTCTTTCTTTCGAATCCACATAGTAGATATTTATTATACTACTTAATCATTATATTATAAATCTTATTTTAACATTTGTACCCTAGAATCAGCAGAGATAGCTGTGATGGCAACAGTTATAAATTACCAACTTTTATACCCTTATATGCTTGGCATCTAGCAAATCATCTAAAATTTTAATGAGTAGGTCACTTCCCTTTAAACCACTCTTAGGTTTAGGAATGCCATATAGCCAAGAGAATAGGGAGATGTATTATCTCACATGAGTTACATAAACGTTCTGGTTTTGGCTTAAGAGAGTTGAGCTAAGGAACTTGAGCTTTTGCAAAAGAAATTTTCCCCACTTTTATAAAAGTACCACATTCACATGGTGTAAGCCCTATAGCTTCATCTCTAAATTATCATAATCTTCATAATAATTATCTCCTAGTGGGTGGAAGGGTCTAATAAGTGGTCTCTGATAACTGGAGAAACTAGTAAAAGTCACAAAACATCCTAGACTTCGTGTGTGTGTGTGTGTGTGTGTGTGTATGTGCACGCGAACAATATTACTGGAAAACCCACAGGCCTCCCAAACAAAAAGAGGAGCTACTGTTTCTTCATTTAGATTTAGATTTTTAAGAGTCATACAAGTATACAACACAATAGGGACACAATCCTGTGTCTAATGCATAGTTAGCTGGTATGAGTTTATGTCCGTGTCTCACTGATAGCAATTTATTTTCATGTTTCATTTCTTTGCACTCTTGTGTGTTTTAATCTATGCTAGTCCTCCTTCGATTCCCTTAGAATGAAGGATTACTGAAGTAAGAGGCAAAAAATATTCTGTTTCAGTTCTTCCTACTGCTTGATAACTACAGAAATGCTAATCATTTGACTGATTGCTGTAATGCTATAGGTTCCACAAAAGTGCAGGTCTGAACATCCCTTAATGTAATGTGACAGAGTCATGAAGGAAGGAGACCAGATTCAGTCACCCCTCTCTCAGTAAGAGATATCACTCTCCATATATTGCTATATTCTTTTGTCTGCCTCATTTTTCAATTCTAATTCACTGCAGTCCTATCAATCCTAAAATATATACATTAGCCCATGAATCTTTATTTCCCGCACAACTTCTTAATCCAGGCCATCAGCATCTCTCACCTTCACTAGTGCAATAGTTTTCTAACCACTCCACCGCTTCTTCTCCTACTTAAAGTTATTCCTCAAGCAAAAGTTCAGTGATCCATTTAGAAAGGTAAATCAGATCATGTCACAGAGCTGTATAAAATCATTTCATAGCTTTATACTACATATAGAATAAAATCCAAACTCTTTACCCTGGAAAGTCCTTAGTGGTCTAGCTCTTACCGTCTTTGGCAACATCTCTTCAATTTCTCTTTCTCAAAACTGCTTCAGTCACATGGCCTTCTTTGAGTTCTTCCAATAGCAATTACAAAATTGCTCCCATCTTAAGATCTTTGCCCTCCAGTTGTTTCCCATGGAAAACTCTTCTCCTAGATTATGATTTCCCAATCTTGGCATTGAGGATATTCTGGACTAGACCATTCTTTTTGGGGGGAGCTGTGTTGTATAGCATGTCTAGCTAGATGTTAGTAGCACTTCCCACCTAGTTTTAACAACCAAAAATGTCTCCAGACAATGCCAAATTTCCCCTGGTACAGAACCACTTCAAATGACAGACTTTACTCTTTCATTCATTTTGCATATACCCACAGAGTTTCTTCAATGTCCCTCACACTATTCTAGGTGTTGGGGACACCACAGTGTCTATTCCGGACAAAAATGTCTGCCTCAGAAAGCTGACATTTAAATAGAAAATATAATAAATAAACTCAGATCTAACCAGAAGTAATTTAAATGCCAACTCATCAGACTGCTTACCCTGACCTGAACACTGAAAGAAAGGAAGTCACCATCTCACTTTCAATCGCATCACTTAATTTTTATTCTGTTCATAGTAGTTAATACCATGTGTTGAATTTTATTGATATAGTTATTTATTTATTGAATTTTCCACAGAGTGTAAGCTTTAGAATTTTTCTTATGTTTTTATTTTATTTTTGAGAGAGAGAGAGAGAGAGTGGGAGTGGAGAAGGGGCAGAGAGAGGGAATCACAGAATCTGAAGCAGGTTCCAGGCTCTGAGCTGTCAGCATAGAGCCTGACATAGGGCTCAAACTCACAAACTGTGAGATCATGACCTGAGCCAAAGTTGGACACTCAACTGACTGAGTCACCCAGGCTCCTCTAAAGTATAAGCTTTAAGATTGCAGAATACTAGTTTGTTTTGTTCAATGCTGGATCCCCAGAATCTATAGAGTAATGCCTAGCACAAAGCAGACATCTTATAACAACTTCTTAAATGAATAAAGCAAAGTTCGTAAGAACAGAGAAAAATCCTTGACTGACTGATAATGTAAAATTCTATGCATGAGGAAAACCCTCATCAGGATTACTCAAATTAAAAATGGTCTTGAATACATTTGAAATAATAAGAAAAAAATCTGTGGAAGCTGATATTTTTTCTCAGCTTCTCCAATATTGTTTTATTCCACTCAAATGAAATGGACATATGGCTTGAAATAAAATGATCAAAGTCAAAGTAAATTGCTAGGGGTTATTATCCAAATAAAGTAAATGTAAGAGTAAACTCACTCAAGAAGAAGGGAAAAGGCCTAGAGTTTTGACACTAAAAATAAACGGGGGATTATTGTTTCTTCTTTCAAAAAACTTACCAGAAATGTAATTTTTTGTTTCAAAGCTATGGTCAAACTTTAACAGATTTTTTTTCCCTTTAATAATTGGTGTTTCCTAGATTATCAGTGTTATAACTTGGATAGGATTTTACTTGGTTTAATTTTTTCAACTGAAATATTCTTGTTTTCAACTGGTATTCCACTTGAAGGATCTAAAAATCATATATTATCCTGCCTTTAAATTTTCTGCCTAATGAAAGAGCCTCTATATAGCTATAGTGTAAGTTTTAGAAGGGGAAAAATATGTTTACTCTACTTGCTATCATCATATCTCCAGAACACAGCACATGGCAAGACAGATAGGAATATCTGTTGAATGAACTAAGAATATAATGCATAAAAACTAATAGTCTAAATTTACAACTAAAGCTTCTTTCAGTGGTGCTTTTATTGAACAAGAGAGAAAAGGCACACTTCCTTATCAAAAGTATTAGTGGCGTCATTCCAATTCATTAAAGGAGTATTTGTTAGGTTATCCAACTTATAAGCATGTATGAATTGGTCTTTTTCATTAAGAACAAGTTTAACCAAACTTGTTTGTATCAAAGTTTAGCTACATACACTTTACTGCTATGTAGATAACCTGAGGTTGGATCAATTAAAATCATACAAGGAATACCATTATTTATTATATGACAGAACAAACTAACTGATATTCTATTACACAGTGCTAATACTATAAATATTCTTACCTTATAGATTTCTATAACTGTTTTGAAAAAACAGTGTTTTTTTGTGTGTGGGTTTTTTTTGTTTGTTTTGGTTTGCTTTTGTTTGTTCTGCTTCAATATCTTACAACGTGGGCTTTGGCTTGGATTTAAATATACCTACGATAGAAAGCTTTCAGTTTTAAAGGCAACTGACATAAGAGTGAAATGGAATACTTGACAAGTAGCTCTGGTCTTTACTGTGTTGGATGCTTTGCTTCTGAAATATGACATAAACAAGATGTGTGTGTCATCATTTTTGTAGTGAAAACAAACATTGTTCTTATTTCTTTGTAATTCCATACTATTTCTTACAAATATTTACCAACTTCCTATGATTATCCCATCCACTTACTTGGATATTGTATTTAAAATGTAAAAAACATAGTTTTGTTTTTAAAATCACTTCCAATTTGCCACACTTACAGACTTTAATATAGTCAATAATAATCTTTTCAAAACATGGCATTTTCAAATCATCATTCATTCATCCATCAAATGAAAACTGGATCCCCAAGTTTGGGCTAATGGTAAGCTAGGTAGTATCCAAGGGCAAGGTGAATGTGTTAATAGGCTAACCATACAAAGCAGCTTGTGTGGGCTGGGGTCAGATCTGAGCCTAGAACAGCATCGCTGCAACTCAGGAGGCGCTACGACCATCTGGGGGGTGGGGGGGAGGGTGGGTGCTGGAAATGTTTTCAACCTTTAAAGGATTTTAGAGATCATCCATGCCAACTTTACTGAAGAGAGGCTGCCCAGCCTCATGCAAAGAGCACCAGCTTTGAAGACAGGCAGGAATAAGATTACATCTTGACTCTGTCACAGCAAAAGTATGAGGTTTCGGATTGTTAATCTCTTTCTCTGTCTCCCTCTCTCTCTCTGTGAGTCTCAATTTATTCCTATGTAAACTGGGACTAAAATGTCGCTGTCATTTTGTAAGGAATGATGTTTATAATATGCCTGTTTATAAATAGGCATGTAATCAATAGTAATCTGCAACTGTTTTTAAATGAGTAGATGAGGCAATAAACCAAAAGAGTTAAACTGATTTCCTCAAGTTCTTGGAAGAATCAGGGCAACATGACACCAAATTTTTTCACTACACCGTGCTTCCCCAGTTAAGAGAAATGGTCGTTTAAAAAGAAAAGAGGAAAAGGTTTTAGGTTAATTCCATCATTTAAAAATCTGGATGGTTTAAGCTTTGGAGTCCGTATCTATAAGAAAAAAAATAATGTTCTAAAAATTATCTTAATTTTAGAATCTTCACTTCCATTGCACAAATGAATTCTTATTAAATGGATGAATATATTTTTAAATGAGAAAAAAAGTTGAGAACATATTTTTATTTTCAAATACAGAATCCAGATTACATATGTAAGAATATCTGCTTAAAACAGGCATTATTAAATACCTGCTTTGAAAGGTATGTAAAACATCCTAATACGTGAACTGATCATCAATACAGAAATCAATGCGATCCAGTGTCTGACCACTCTCTTCCCGTCACTGGCTATGTTTATACACTGGCATAAGGACTCTAGCACTCTGGGGCAGAGCAAGTTACTGATGTGCAAAAAACATGAAGTCACGTTCTGCTTTTACAGACATTGCCAAACTTATTTCAAAAACTTGTATGATGTGCAGCACTAGTCTTTCTTTGTTTCTTACAAAGTGGTTTTTACAAAAAGGGAAATCATTACTCATAAGCAACTACAGAGGAACTATATATAAAAGAAGCTCACTAGATTAAAAACCATTAAATATTTACTTTATTTAGAAGTGCATTACTATATGCTATGTACCTTCTTTCTAGCTCACGGTTGCATGGAACAAATTTCAGATATAAAAGTTCCCTTAGAAAATAATCAATATTTCCAACCCCTTTACAAAAACGTACAGACATACTTTTTAGCTTAATGTACAAATGACATAAGTCACCAAGTTTCTATTAGCAAAGCATGCAATTCTTAAAGAGTTTTTATTTTTTCATTTTAAAAGAATGGGTTTAAAACAACTTACAAAGTGATCCAAGCCCTGACATGACTGATCCTGGGATTATAGTTTCCATGTTTTAAATTTGCAAACTCCAAGGATCCCTTTATTTATTACCTAGGATCTGATTCCCATTCCACACCTGCTTGTTTACAAATTGTCTAATATTATCTAAACAGAAGCATCTCTTTCAAGCCACATACTGACTCCACCTATCTCTTTTATCTCCAAATGTTATGTCACCTAACAGAGGATCTACTTTAACCCACATGTTGAATCTAAAATTTTTTTAAATGTTTTATTTATTTCTGAGAGAGAGAGAGGGAGGGAGAGAGAGAGAGAGAGAGAGAGAGAGAGAGAGAGAGAGAGACAGAGTGAGCAGGGGAGGGTCAGAGAGAGAGGGAGACACAAAATCGGAAACAGGCTCCAGGCTCTGAGCTAGTTGTCAGCACAGAGCCCGATGTGGGGCTCGAACCCATGGACCATGAGATCATGACCTGAGGCAAACTCAGATGCTTAACCAACTGAGCCACCCAGGAGCCCCCCTCCCCCCTGACATGATGAATCTAAATATCATGTATTTAATATGAGTTCTAAGAGGCCCAAGTATTGCTGAATGGCTTATTTCCTTGAATCTATTACTGGTATTCTAGAGCTGTCTGGTGTTTGCCTTTATGTCCCATCTTCTAGAAAGAATGAAATTATAGCTTTCAAAAAAGCCAATTTTTTATTATACCAACTGCAGCTGGCATTTTTCTTAATACCGGATACAACACTTTGCCAGCCTAAATTAATGCATTCTGAGCAGGGTGAGAAAGGGTCTACCAGGGATACCAATGGGAAAGAAGCTGGGGTTCAAAGAATTCTTTATACAAGGCTGGTGGAGAAACTGATTTGGGCTTATCTGAGTGACCTAGCCAGAGAAACCTCTCAAACAATGCCCTGCTCTTATAACTTCACCAAGACAGAAATACTTGAGAGAACTTTGCATGCAGATTTTTTTGGGTTACTATTCTACCAAAAAAAATTAAGCCTGTAACATACAAATCCTGCAACAACTTTATTAAAAGAACAAATGATCTGTTTAGATGAGTCGAAGCTGCCCTGGATCCACAGATACTGTCCTCAGGTGAAGTGCCAAAGCATTGACCTTCAGTGTAATGGAATTTCATGCTAGCTAAAACAACACGTGACACTCGTGGTTGCCAACGCGAGCACTAGTAGCTGTTTTTTCCCCCTTCTCAGTAACTACGAGGCTCTAAAGAGGTATTCCTTCACCTCTCACAGCACTGTTACTCAGTGCTTCTGCTACAGACAACAACAAAAACCAAAAGCTGACTTACCGAAGTTTTTTTACATCTGATCGGAGAAGAAAGAAGTCATTTCTCAGGCAGCTAATCAATGTATATACAAACATCGACTGTTAGCCAAGCTCTTTTTGAGTCCAACGGTTTCGTTCTGCAAAACTGGATCTAGTGTCCCTTCTGTATGTTTTCTAGTGGGTTGTTTCTAATGTAACTTTAAAACCTAATTACTTCACATTTCCAAAGTACCAGACCATAAAAATGGAATAAATTCTAACAGGCAAAATAATCTAACATGAAAAATAATTTCATGCTCTTAGAAGTGGGTCACCTTTACTAACCTGCATTGTTTCTTGAAGAATGAGATTGACTTTAAGTGGGTATGACAACTATTTACTGATAGCTAAAATATCCAAACCAAATGATATTATTTCTCTTATTTTAGAAGTTTATCATCTTAACTTTTAAAATAGTAATAGCAAGAAACACTTCTTTGAACTTTGCCAAACTGTAATATTAATCTTTGTCCAAATACTCTGAAAGCAATTCACGTGCAGCAACTTGAAGGCAAGCACTTAGGAACAGAGCTCTGTCCTCATCTGGCTATAATTTTAGATATTCAAGAATGGGTGCACATGTGCATGCATACTCTCTCTCTCTCTCTCTCTCTCTCTCTCTCATTTATTCACACATTTTCTGCAACCATTAAAAGTAAAATGGAGCAAATGGGGTGGCTCAGTCTGTTAAACGTCTGACTCCAGTTCAGGTCATGATCTCGTAGTTTGTAGGTTAGAGCCCTGTGTCGGGCTCCATGCAGACAGCTCAGAGGCTGGAGCCTGCTTCAGATTTTGTGTCTCCCTCTCTCTGCCCCTCTCCTGTTCACTCTCTGTCTCTCTGTCTCAAAAACAAATAAACATAAAAAAATTTAAAAGTTAAAAGAAAACCGACCAGTGTAAGTAGTGGAGAAAGTCTAAATCCACTAAACTTGGTAAATACTGTAAAAGCTGTAAACGTCCTAACATATGCAAAGATTCCATCAAGTATAGTATTCTAAATTATCACCCATAAATCATTTAATAATTGAATACCGTCATATTTCAGATTTAAAAAAGCTCACCCTCATTCTTCGCCATCCCAACCCCAAACAGAGTGCACATACGTGAGACTTACACCTTTATTTGCTTCATTAAAAAAAAAAAAAAAAGCTGCCAAACAGCAAAGCCATTGTTCTCCCATAACTTCTGAGGTGGCATGAAAACCACATTCCTGGGCATGGCATAATCAGTGTCTGACCCCCCCAAGAACCATTAAGTCAAATTCATTTACCCCCAGAGGGCTACACACTATTGTATCCTTTCCACTTTCTAGCCACCTACGAACAATGGTTAGTAATTGCAACTGTCACGGGCAGTCAGTAGGAAAAGTAAGCCAGCGATATTTTTCCCAGTTTTCTGCCGAACCTATCCAAGCACCTAATAACCATGCCCCCCAACAGAAGAAAGATCTACAGTTGCTTTTAAAATGCATCAGAAAACAGCTTTTTGAACAGAGGACAATAACCAAACTTATGCTCTGAATGCGAAGCTTTAAAAAACTCAAAATTAAAGACGGAAACTTCTTTTGACTGAACTGCAGCTTCCTGAACGAAGCCCAGAGGCAAGCCTGGAAGAATAGCTGAGCTGCTTTCCTCTATGCTTATCATCACTGCTGTGGCTGCTTTTAAGTTCGACTTGTGAAGAAAACGGGGGAGGGAACTGAGTTTGTCCTCCAATGGAATGAGATCACAAGGCTTAGAAGAGGCGGTCTTCTCTGCTCTATGCTCAGTCATCACCTAGGTCAGAGGAGAATAAAGGACCACGGAGAACACATTCTATGTGTCGGGTGCAAATGGGTTAAAAGCCAACGTAATTATATAAAGCGTCTGTGGCCTTGGAAAAGAAACTTCTCTGTTCTCTTTAAAGTCTGTCTTCAAGCTCTTTAAGGCAAATTAATTATTATCTGTTTAAATGTGATTCCATTATAGATTTTGGTTACTGATTTTGTTGATTAGCACTCGTTCATCCTCTCACCACCGAGTCATACTTAATCATAACCTGAATATATGTAAACGCCAAATACAATGGATACAAAGTGAAATATTCAGTCAAACATTTCCTCGAAGTTTCGAAATGCTGAGATGCTAGTGTCCTGCCTTCCTGCGGGACGATTTGAGGTAGTAGAGCCATAAGAAAGACAATTGCCTTTTTCATTGGGAGAACACGTGCGCATACATACATATGCAAAAAAGTTATTTATACACATATTTCTACATGTATATTAATATAAATCTGGTGATATTTTAAATATATATTCAGCTTCTACGACAAACTATAGAGTAATATATAACTAAATATTTTAATATTGATGAATAAGTATTTTTTCTCAAAATTAATGCCTGTGTGCTACTGGCAACAAATAGAAAACCATAGATTGCCTACTATGCTCTGAGAAAATACACTTTGAAATTAACTGAAATGATCATTTAACTCTATCTTTATATGAGAAATGAAGTCCTCTCCCAGTGCTATTAGTCAGAGTTTATTAAGATATGAATATTCAGTATCATCCGAGGCTCATCTAGACTTTTTCTTAGTTGTGGGCAATATCTGATTCAAATAAAACAAACAAAAAACGTTGCTCTTGTTAGTATAAAACAATCTTTTTAAAGCTTCCACCATTCACCACTTCCGGTTTTAAATGTAGATTACGTACCTTCACACTTTTAATGGGTAGAATGCATAAACTCATCTCATTATATGCAGTTTTTAACCCTGATATAAACACATTCCTACTCACAAGGTAAATAATTTTTTTAATGATGAAAACCAAAGCCTTTTGAAGATACAGGGGTTTCGGGTGTTAAAATAACATTCCACTTATCAATAAGGCACAAAGATAAAATCAGAACCCTGATACGTCCACGTTCAAGCTAGAAAGAAGAAATACCAAAGACAGAGAATGCAGGAGGCAGGAGAGGGTGAGTCAGAAGCACTTTGTCGCTGTTAATATTTCTAAATATAAACTTCATTTTAGTACCTTTTGGATCAAAATAATTGTAAATATATTACCTTTTATTTCACCAAAGTTCCCTGATCCCATTGCAAGAAGTTTGTCTTTCCAGTCCTTTGAGAGTAGCTTTTCAATACTTGGGGTTTCTAAGGAAAGAAGAAAAAAAAAAAAAAAACAAAACCGTAAGCAAATCAACATGACTATCTTTACAATGCAGCTCATTAAAAGTCTATCTGCTAAAAATAAGGCCATCCCTATCTGGGCCCCAGTTCATAATGACTTCATCAACAAACTGATAACAGGGGAGAAAAAAAGAATGTGTTTTGTCACCTGCTGTTTCAAAATCATTAGCTTTTTCCTCTTGCGGAACAAAGCCATACTAATTCTCTATGACAATGGGTACATATAAACCTGCAGTTCATTGTTTTTCAATTTGGTGAACAAATTCCTGCTATAATAGATGCTTGTCAATTTCAGGGTGTTAGTCTGCAGTCAAAAAATAATTATGTTGATAAAATGCAGGGGAAAAAAAGGCAAAGAATTAGCTCTTAAATCTGCTACATGTAATTATATCCCTCTGTGTGTTTACAATTACATCCACTTTATAATATGTGTTTAACGTCGTATGGTGGTAAGCACACTGTGGAAAGATTTGCCAGTGCCGTGAACATTAAAAAAAAAAGTTGGTATAAAAGAAGCTTTACAAAGATTGCAAAATCTACCAAAGTGAGTAATGCTCACAATGGAAACCTATTATTTGCTTATTTCAGATTTGTATCACATTCTTCGAAAATGCCCAGTATTGAGACAGGGCACATGTATTTTAAAGAGCAAGGTTATGCTTTAGTCTGATTTTGTTTCTATAGATCACATGGTTTTTGACCTCTTCTTTTGTGTTGAATTTTAATGTATAAGTAAACATAAATGCTAATAAAACTCCCAAACATTAAACTCAATTCCAAACAATGTAATTGTATATTCTTGTCAGCATTTAGATGGGTACACAATTACAATGGCTTTCAATCCCACGATTAGCACTGCATTCAGTTAGAAAATGGAGTGTACTAAAAGCTAAGTGTCCCAGTATGTTCCATCTAAATAACAATACCCACACTTATTATCTAGATCTAAGACACACACTGCCGTTCTCCACATTGGTGTTTATGTGCATTTGTGCTTGTTCAGACATTTGTTTACCCCCTACTAGGAGCATAAAGGGAGTACACGTTAACTTATCAAAGGGACCGGCTGGCCTAGCGACCATAAGATTATTAGAAACTGGTTCATTTTCCCCACAGTAAAATGCATTTTAAGGGATCATCATCCTCTTTGGCTACTGCTGTCTACCTTTCACAGGCTCCTATCTTACAGCCATTGGCTGTCAGAGTCACAATGCCTGTGTGGAGTTTTCAATAAAGTGGAGGTGAAATTTCCTTGGAAAAACTGGGACAATATGGAATGCTTTTGTCTTGTTTTTTCAGAGGTCAAAAACTTATGGAAAATAAAATGGTGAAAAGCTCTGAATGATTACTGCCTTACATAGCCTATATAGTCTATACATATGGTGAAAAAAATACATTAAAAAATATACATAGACACACACATAGACACACCTACCATAACTACTGTGTACACATTTGTCATAGAATTTACAATGCATTTCTTCCTTTGTAACAAAATATCTCCATTTCTTGTATTTAAGGAAGAAAGATCCTATAAAATTTACTTTAACTTTTCCTTAAAATATCCCTATTTCTGTACCATATTGTTTTGAAAATGACAATGACAATTCTGAGCAATAAATGGATTAATTCTTTTCCTTACTATAATCAAGATTTCTATTCATTGAGGCCTTCAAAGTAACTTTAAAATACTTATACAAGGATTTCCAACGTTCCTACATTCCCCGTAAACACTTCATGAGCGACATCATTTTTTAAACCTTATCAGAGTAGGTCAAACAAACACCACTGTTTCTTTTTTCCAGCTCTTCACAAAAATTCTTGAGTCGCACACAAACAGGGCACAACCAATACGGTATTTGCAATAGAGTACTGTCAGTCATTAAAAGCTAACAAACCTTTGCAAAGCAGGAATGCAGCAATAGAAATCCATTGTGCACTAACAATAGGCCCCTGAACCTCCCGGCACCAAAAGCAGACCATTTTACTTTTAAGGCTATTGTCTGCAAAGTCCATGACAAAGCTTTTCCCCTGCGGCTAGACAAAATATTCACTGTAGTGTGCTCAGAAAGAAACAGAAGTCTTCTGTCTAAGTTGCAGAGTTAAAGTAACAGCCGCCAGATTTCTGAAACCTGCAGAACATTCCTAGTCTCTTTATTAACTTACATAAAGATATAAGGCTCCTATACAGAGCCACTTCTTTTTTTCAAGTACCTGACTTTGAATGTACCCTACAGAAAAATGAATAACTTCTTTAAGACCAAGTAATTTGAAAGATGTAAAATCAGAACATATCTAACTCCAGGTTCTCATGTCTGTGGGTGAATAAAGTCACTAATATTTGCAATTTGAATGCGGCATATATTTTAAATTCAAATTCAATAAACATTCATTGAGCAGCGTATGTGCCAGGAACTATGTTAGATGCGTTTACCTGTCTGTATTCTCTCACTTAATCATAGCAGATACCTGAAGACTCTGATTGTGTTATTATATCCACCATGCGGGTTTAAAAAAAAAAGAAGAAAAGGACTTGTCTGAGGTTTTACAAAATGTAATACGTAGAGTTGAGTTTTAAAGCAAGGTTTGTGTGTATGTGCGTGTGTGTGTGTGTGCACGCGCGCGCTTTGCCTACAAATTCCTGACTCTCTTGTCAACAATGAAATGATAATGATAGCTACTATTTTGAGGGCTAAGTGCTAAGCAGTGCACCAGGTCCTTTATATGTGGTATCTCAAACTTCTCATAATAATCTTCTGAATTAGATATTTCCCTAAGCTTTGGGTTCTTAAGTGGTAAACAATGCACCAATATCTAATTCAGAAGATTATTATGAGAAGTTACCCACATGGAGCTAAGTTCAACTTACTGGACCAAAGTCAGGGAGACCAAAAGCGTATCATTTCACCTACTTCACCTCTCTCTCTAAACTAGTATGAAATAAAGAGCTTTAAGCGAGTCTACATCTAGTATTCCTCCAATTGCTACTGTACTAATTTGTCTCTGTTGGTAGTTCATGTGAGAAATGATTTCACAATGGATGGTAATAATGACGGTTAACAATGATTTCACAATGGTAATAAATGGACAGAAAGGAAGCACAGATACCAATGGATGAATTTCCCTGAAAATGGTAAGGAACCCATAGAATATAAATGGCTAGAACTGTAAAAGGCCAAAAGGCAAAATCCCAATATTTATAATGCACCTGTTCATTAAATGTGTGAATGTGATTCAAGTGAAATTTGACACAATTATGTAAGTGCTGCTTCCGTATTTATGGACTAAAAAAGATAGTAGCTGTCTATTAAATATTAAGTTTTCTAAAATAAGAATGTATTTTTTAATTACATGTAGAATTGTGGTTTATATTATGAGTATGTATAGTATGTTTGAGGACATATTTATCTCCCGAAGTTCAAATTCTGGATTATCCATTATTTTCACATTAAGATATGCCATAGCTTTCCTTCAAGCACCTTTAACAGTTCTCCTGAGAGTTGCTTTGTTCAAACATTGAAGTATCATAATCGCTGTCAAAATAAAATCTAGTGTTCCCTATATTAAAATAAGTATAAGAGATAATAGTAGTTCTTGTTATTTGCATAGCATTTCAGTTTATATAATGCTGTCAGATACCACAATGTTGTCAATGGTATGCATTATTATTACATCCATTTTGCAGATGAAAAAACTAAGGCTCAGAAAGATGCTTTCCCCAGCATCACCTAGCCATAAAGTAGCACAGAAGGAATACAAGCCCAGGGCCTCTTAAATCAGGGATCCGTTTCTTTGAGGAAAAGATAAATATGTACATATTTTAAAATAAAAAATAGAATGGTAAGAGATAAGCGATAAGATAAATTACAGGGAAATGACAGATATCCTTATCAGTCAATCTGTTAATATTAAGATGACTCTGATTGGATTACTTTTGTCTCTTTGTGCCACAGGACCCTTCTGATATGTTTGCTTGATTTTCCCTCCTCATCCTTGCCTCTTTTGCTCACATATGTTTCTTCACATCAATGCCTATGGCAATCCCTACCAGTGAATGGCCCTCCCAACTGTGCCAGCCATTGTTACAACAGCATCCTGCCTCTTTAGGGCCTGCTCATTCCCTATAACTCTCACTCCTTTTTCCCTTCAGTGCCAAACACTCTTAAGACTGACTCCCTCATCTGGAACAATGAGACCTAGAGACTCATGCCAACATATTGTAATTCTCCAACAAGCTGCCAGTGCCAAGAATTAAACCACATTCGCTCCAGTGCAGTAGCTTTACACACAAGCTCAGGTTTTTGCTTTGTGTTTACGTAGGTTTTTTCCCTTAATCTCCCTTGAGCTGCAGTGGCAGAGCTCACTGAAAAATCGAACAAGCAAAAAATATGTATGTGTAATATTTGACTTTTTAAACAAACTCCCAGGAGTTAGGTCTTACCAAATCTACCATTGTTTATGCTTTAATTTTGTAGCTTAAACTAAGCTGTGTTATTCCTGACGTGTGATGGGGTGCACATTTAGGGATGGGAGTTGTCTTTGGAAGGAATAACAATATGGCTAACCTTCAAAATATACCAATACCTCCTTCAAAGTCAAGAAGTAAAAGCATATGTCGATTATTCCTGTCCTAGAATCAGAATGTTAAACCTGGAAGTTTCTTTAGGTATCATCTAGATAAGCATTTCATGAAAGTGATTCATAAAACATATATTGGACATAAAGAGAACATAAATTGTTTGGTTACTTAAAACTAAAACAAGCAAAATAAGCATTCCATTGTCATGTAAATCTAACTACGGTACACAAATTTACATTTCTTTTCTACAAGATTTAGATCTTTTTATGTGTGAACAAGACTGTCAATCCTAAAATGAGTTATGGATTCTACAGCATTACTTAAATATTTGACCAAGGAAATTAGTGTGGGGAGGTAACTGTTTCACTCAATACAATTTGGGTAATAAATGGTATAGACCAAATTCTTCATTTTACAGACTGAAGTTGTAAATAAAGGTTAACATATGCCTAAGATCATAAATGTAATTAATGATAAAGGTAGACTTGAAGTCTAACTCCTAGTTCAGTGTTGTTTTCAGTAAGCCACACACAGAAACAAGTTCTTTTAATAGTCAAACTTTTCAAAATGTTAGTCCAGTTTTATTCACCTCATCTAGTTTTAAACAATTATTATATGATAGTTATCTGGGTGCCTAATGTCTCAATTACGTATCATTAATTCAATATTCTCCCCTTGGAAGATTTCACTTGATGGCCAAGATAAAGTTGAAGAATAAACACAAGTTAGAACACTTGGCCAAATATATTTTTCTCTTAAATGCTAATTACAGTTCAATGTGCTGTTATTTAATTCTTCAATTACTGGTAATAAGATTATTTTCGAGGGGAAGATAGGGCAGAATCGGGAAATCTCCTATCTGTACAAGTTTAATTCATTTGGACAATATGCACAGGCCTAGACAACATTTGGGGGCAAATATTCAACTTTGTTACGGAAGAAATGCAAAAACTTTTACATATCTGAAAAGTTATTTGTCCACTGAAGAAGACCACAGCCCTTGTAAGGTCCCCATTAGTCAAGCACTACAGCTAGTTGGCCACTGAAAATGTCAAATTCTTCTAGGAAATATTAAGAAATAATACATACCACAACACACAAGAGAAACACATCTGAAATTCCAAAGCATTAGAATTTCAATAAGCCTCATTTTTATATGTAATTATCCTAAAGTGAATTAAGCTCTACAAATACTTTACTTTTAGTGGTGCCAAAATACTTGTTTGTTTCCACTTCAAAGTTAATAAGAGCTTGTTAACAGAAAGAAAAAAAATTGGCCTGCTGACTCAAGTTTTAAAATGTTTAATGTGCAATCAGTTTCTGGAATATTGCAATATTTAAATCAATACTTACAAGCTTAAATTTTCTTGTTGCACAAGCCTAAACTATTAACACACCTGCCCAATTATACTCAATCTTATACCACATTCTGGAAGAATATTTTTTCATCACATGATTCAATATGCCATAATCAATATGATAAAATACCTATATATCGATAACCTTGGGTTTACTCACCTAGATGGCTCTATATTTTCTAGGCAAAAAAAAAAAATCCATTTAAAAGAGAAACTTATGGAGCTATACTGTTTCATGCAATGTTTTGTTTTGTCCTTCTTTTGAATATCCTCGCAAAAATAACATAAGTAATTTGATGATACCATTTCGAGAAATAGTTGCAAAGGGGTATTTCTCATGTACAAAATCTTTTATGTTGTGCTATTAAACATTTAAAAAACTCACTAATGTCAAACCATGTGATTCCATCACTTACTAGTTTTGTGACCTTTGACAAGTAATTTAACCACACTGTTTCAATGGATTCCTCTGTAAACGGTAATAGTAACTGCACTTACTTACCACATACGATTGTCAAAAGAATTAAATGAGATAATTTATGTAAAGCTCTTAAAACACTGCTGAGCACACAGTAACACTTAAAAATGTTGACTAACATCACAGCTGCAGCTTAATATACAATCACGCAAAAGAACGGCTTCAAAACTCAAATGAAACATACGTGCATATGCTTTATTTGCCCATCGCCAAAATGAACAAGAATTTGAAAACCTCATCAAAGGATAATAGTTCTATCTCTACATTTTTTATGATAATGACCTACAACCCTTAGTTTCACTGATTATCTACCATTCCTAAGCATTTTTCAGTTGGTCCATGCCAGAAACAACGATATTAAAAAAAGGTGTAGTATCATGTGAAGGAAAAGGACAGTTGTCACTTGCATTAGATTAAAGTAAGAATTGTCCCAAAACAGCACAGATACACAAAAATACTCAACTAATCTTTGCCTGATTGTTTTTTGACAGGTGTCTTCCTAACTTTCTATAGGCTCCATTACATCCTCAACAAAAGCTAAGGCTTTTAAGCCAGTTGCTGTTGACAAGTGAAAGCGGACAACAGATAGCTGTGTATTGCTCTTTTCCTAAGGTCACTCAACCAGTGGTAATAGTTATTATTTTTATTTATTAGCACTGTAGCCCTGTCCTCTATCATGGCTAACTCACCCCAACCCCCCTGACAGCAAAAGCATTTTAACTTTTAATAAAAATGAGAGAGTGCAACACTCCTGGGTAAAGCTCTTTCAGCAAAGTGCACAGCTAATGAATACTGTCCATTTGTATCCAAATAATTTATGATGTCAGCCAAGTGTGGGTGGGGCAATGTGAATTAAGTTCTAGTCATTAGTTACAATAAGAAGGGAAAGTAGGAGGAAGCAAAGGGGTTACTAAAGCAGGAAGGGTAGAATAGAAATAGAAAAGTAATTTGAGAAAAGAAAATTGGGAAGAAGATGTTCATGATATGTCAATAAAAGTCAACTTAAAAAGTTAAGACATTTCTCATAAAAAATATCATTTTTTCCTATTTTATTCCTATTTTATTTTTATTTATTTATTTTATTTTTTTAATTATTTTTCCTATTTTATTCACCATATAATCAACTTGCTTCAACATCAATGACAAGAAAACCGTTATTCCTCATACATTTTATATGAAATACTATTTTCTCCACTGTGTATATGTGAAATAGAGGAAGAAAGTAAAATAGAAGACAAGCTGCGAGAACTAAATCACAGCAAAAGGTATATGAGAGTCAGGCATAATTAAGTCCAGGTTTGTTCTTTCTTTAATTTAATTATCTCTTTTTTTGTTTTGTTTTGTTTTGTTTTGTTTTGTTTTGTTTTGTTTTGTTTTTGAGAGAGAGAGACAGAAAGAAAGAGCGTGAGCAGGGGAGGGGCAGAGAGAGGGAGACACAGAATCAGAAGCCGGCTCCAGGCTCTGAGCTGTAAGCACAGAGCCCAATGAGGGGCTGAAACCACGAACCGTAAGATCATGACCTGAGCTGAAGTTAGATGATTTACCGACTAAGCCCCCCAGGCACCCCATTAAATTCAAGTCTTAATTTCACAAGACAAATTAACAAACAGGAGTTTCATACAGCTTAAACATATCACAGCTTAGCAAAGATAAGAACGCATAGCTGTAAGCAAATTATATATATCTCCTGATACATTTAAGAATTACCTAAACATGCATTTGAATTAGAAATGAAACAATCAGCCTACTATAAAAGAGTGTGTCTTCATATATTTATCCATTTAATTAGATATCTAAAACCATGATGAAAATGAAAATTAATGATCATATTTGTACAACTTTGTTGTTGTTATTTAAAATTGTGAAAGAAGGTGGTAGGGATGGTAAGGGAGATACACAAAGCATAGAAATAGAAAACCGCTTAATGTATATTAGAATAAGAATTCCAATACTTTAAAAATATGACAGAATGTTTTACCACTGGAAGTGAGAATTAAAGCGCATACAGCCTGATGCTAAACCACTACACATCCTGAATCTTCTCTATCACAACATATGTGAAAACAAATCTCAATCTCAGCTTGCCAGATGCCTGAAAAGATATGAACAATAAAAACTGACACGATTCATATGATAAATCAGAGATTGTGATATTCAGGTAGTTGAACAGTTGAGCTGAAAAGCCACTTATAATTCAAATTATATCTTTAGGTTCTAATACATAGCATCAGATTTTAAAATTAAGAAAAATATCCTCTGATTTGCTTAAAATCATATATCTAAATTCGCACATATCCTTCTCAACCAAAGTCGTCCATCTGCCTTAACAACTTGTTATATTTGGTCTCCCATAACCTTTCATGGATTTTGGATCATGTCATTTTTAGAGTAATTTTAGATGAGAAAATACAATACTTTTATTTGCAAAATGGCATTTAGTGTTCAGCAGCTTAGATACCATCTGATCAACAATGAAAGGTTCAGTTTCATGTGTTAGCTGTGATACACTGTGCCCTTACAAAATGCAGAAGAGCTAAGAAAAAAATTAACCTGTAAGAGTTCTCTTTAAGAAGCATTTGCATTTAAGAAAGAACAAGTGAAAAAACAAAAAAAAAGATGTGAAGGAAGCGAACCAAAATGAAAAAAAAAAAAAGTCTAGATAAATAGAAAAAGGGAAAAGCAAAGTTGTTTTTCAGTTTTCCTGTATCTCCAGAGACTTACCATTCTCAGTGTTAAAGTCAGTAGGTATAAAACTGGGCATGCAGAATATATTGGTATGCTCATTTAATTTCTTAATTGAATGAATGTACAAAACGACTATCTTTGCTTTCCATGGCATAATGTACTATCAGAGAGCTATCAAACTACTTTAAAAAATTGGATACTGCCATTTTCATTATTTTACAGAATTCACACACATACATGCACACAGGTTAGGAAGCCTTATACTTTATCCATTTATTCATTCATTTACTTAAGAATCACCTATTAAGTTGCTAGTGTAGCACCATGATAGGCACCAAGATGTGGCCTCTGCACCTCAAGAAACTCCATCTTCTGGGAAAGATGTATAGACCAACAATGACCAGACACTAAACCTTTGATTCAAATTGCTACAATGTCACAGAGTTGCTCTTCTGTTGTTTCATTTATTGAAATCAAAACAAACAGAACATGCCTCTTTTTCAACATTATATTAACAAACAGTAAATAAATGTGCCAGTAGCCTTTATCTAAGTGCTATTATGGTAATATTGCCATGAAGAGTTCTAAAATAGTGTGTTGTTAGGGCACGTGGGTGCCTCAGTCAGTTAAACATGTGACTCTTGATTTTGGCTCAGAAATCATGGGATTTTTCATGGTCTTTAGATAAAGCCTCGTGTTGGACTCTGCGCTGACAGCACACAGCCTGCCTGGGATTCCCTCTCCCTCTCTCTACCTCTTCCCAACTCGCACACATAAGCACTTGCTCTAAATAAATAAGTAAACTTATAACATAACATAACATAATATAAAATAACATAACATTAAAATAAAATAAAATAATAAAATAANACTGTTTCTCAGAAAAGCCAGCCATAAAAAATTCTACTAAGAAATTCTTTCCGAAAGTGGGACCAATTTCTCATCTTGCCTGTAATTAGGAAAATAATATGAATTAAATCACACTAATAATATAAGGTTAATTTAAAAGATAAGTATATGGATAAGAATAGTAGAATGGATTAATTCAACAGAGCATGTACTATATGTTTTTGCAGCCATGGGGGATATTAACAGAAGCAAACAGAAGTGGACCCTATCCACCTAAAGTTCATACTCATAGGGAAGCTTCTTTAAAAGCAAAATTCCAGGGCCATTAGAGAGTCTGGCTCTTTATGTCTTGGTTGAATCCCAGGAAGCTGCACTTTCCTGAGAACTGAGGTAATTTTTTTGACGAGTAAACACTGATTTGGGGTATACCAATACAGATAAAAACATTTGCTTAAATCTTTAGAAGCTTGAAAAGGTTCTTAATGTGAGTAAGATGTGAAATAGAATATACTGATTCTCTTAGAAAGGTAAAAGAATTTTACTAATATCACAGTGTCATTTGAGTAATAATTTAAATATCATTGACTAAAAAATTCAAATAAACTCTAATAATTTTGTTTTATACCTCGATGATATATAGTAATTCAAAAAAGTCACACTGAAATTCAATAATGAACTACCAGGATCTAATATATATTTTATTTATTAAAATGAGTGAAAAGGGAGAATTATTATTACTGGAGTATTGGGAACAAAAATTTTGTTCAAAAATCTTAAATAAGGGA
>NW_027531905.1:8447827-8454816 GCF_008692635.1 Crocuta crocuta | reverse complement strand
AACTGACCACATATTTTATATATAAACATACATATATAAAAATGTATAAGTAAATATATATACATAAGTATATATATTCTTCAAAGTAATGTACCACACACATAATAAAAGAGGTACCTATGTTTATGTCAGCAGCAAAGAAAGAAGAGAAACTCTTGAAATGTCAGCTAAATGACAAGAGTGTTCTCTTTTCAGGTTGAGAACTAAGGTCTTCAGGTTCAGAGGAGAACAGTGGAATAACATGACAAGCAATTTGGTCAATAGGGGAAGATTAATATCCTGATTATTCATTTAAAGAAATAGGGATTACCAATGATTAATACTGGAAAGGGTATTAATGATAGAAAATAAAATAATCTATACCTTGAATATAATTAACAAGAATTTCTACAGCACAGGGGTGTTGGTGCTTACTTTTTCCATATTCTTAAACACATTAATCTATACCAATTGTGTCCCAAATCTAATAACTGAGGGGAAAACATTTGAAAAGACAGAGGAATACCCAGGGAGAGAAAAGAATAGGAAAGAGAAATCTGTTGAATGTCCTCTCTGTGTCTTGTGCTTTGCTTTCCTGAAGTAATCATTCAACAACTTCCCTCTCACGTATGGAATAAACAGTAGAGATATATATCCCCTAAATTTTCTCTTTCACATATACATGTATTTAATATCAAATTTATACATAACTTGAACTCAGTTATCTCATTAGAAAAATACTTGAAGAGAGAGGTGCCTGGCTGGCTCAGTCGGTTAAGCGTCAGACTCTTGATTTCAGCTCAGGTCAGGATCTCACAGTTTGTGGGTTTGAGCCCTGCAATGGGCTCTGGGTTGACAGCATGGAGTCTGCTTGTGATTCTCTCTCTCCCTCTCTCTACCCCTCCCCTGCTCTCTCTCTCTCTTTCTCAAAATAAACAAACATTAAAAAAATGAGAAGAGGAAAAAGTGGGGGGGTAGTAGGGGTTCAAGGGATGTTTACCACACAATTACATGTATCCCATGCTTTCCTAACGACATGCTGATTTAATGGAATAAAATTAAGAAAGGAGGGGCGGGGGAAAGAAATTTAAAACAGTGTAAGGATTTTGGTGAAGTACAATGTCAGTGATGAAAAAATTAAGATTTAGGTAAATATTTCATCCCCCAAAAATGGATAAATCTAGTAAAGTGACAGACAACACAATTTTTGGACCTGAGGGTCAGTGAGCAAGTTTTTACAAACTTGGGAATAGTCTTCCAAAAGCTACAAATGTCTGTATTGCACACATCAGAAAATCAAAAGTGTTCATATGTCTGGGAATTTTCCCTGAGGGACATGAAACCCCCAGGAGCCTGCTATCTTAGTTTTCACAAAAAGGTGCAGGACACATTTCAGCCCCACAAATTCTCTGTTCCATAGCATTAGCTCCTCCACCCAAGACGAACACTGGGATGAATGCTGAAGACAGTTACAAAAAGCTTTCATTGCCCTCAACTATTTGGAAAAATCTTGTAATTCCTCTAGGAAGAAGATTCAGATAAAATATTGTTAACAATGATGATAAATTAGAAACATATATTTAATCATTTTTATGAATCAAAGTGTCCCAGTAACAGTAGTTGAGATCTTCAGTTGAGTTAGAAGCATGACAAATAAATCACTCCAAGAACTGCAGCCACCTATGATTCTATTTGCAGAAGGCTAATAATTTATTGCAAGAAATTGGGTAAACTAAACTTGTGTTTGCAATAAATGTATAATCATCCAAACTGATCTTTATTATTCGAAAAAATTTATGGTCATGAAATTAAAAAAAAAAAAGTTGTTTCCCTTCTAAAGAGAAAGGACAGGCATCATTGTTCCATGGCAACTACCAAAAAACAAGATTTCTTTGTTTAATGAGGGGATTAAATTCCTTATAAGAATATTTCCAAAATTTATAAATCACATTAAAGTAGACACATAAGCTAACAGGTTTCCCAATTATATAGTAGGTGTCAATTTATTATTTTGGTCCAGAGTTCAAGATGTAAAACCTGTGTTTTTTATTTCTCTCTTTTCTTCTTACCAAATCATTCAGATTATAACACAGCACCTTCAAAATTATAAAGCAGCAAAGCCAAATCTCAAAACATGTAAAGAGTTCTGTGCCAAACGGAGCTACACAAAAACTGAAAACCAACACCTTTAAAAAAAAAACAAAACTTGATTTGAGTTTAATCAAAACTCTTGTTTTCATACATATTTCAGCCTTTCTGTTTTTCATCGTGACACATTAAGTGCCTAAAAAATAATGATCAGTGAGGTTTCACAGCATGGAGGGGAAGAAATAATAGGAAAAAAAAAAGTTTATTCCACATTATTTGAATTACAGTTAGGTAGTTCTCAATGGGGCTACTACCAAATCCTTTAAGCCCACCGGCCTCTTACCTACATTAAATTAATGAGGCATCTCAGGCATTCATTCTTCAGCAGCAGCTCTAGACTCTCCAGTTGGACACCTACAATTTACTAAATTACAAACAGTGACCTAGGGGAGACATCTATTTGTTATATAGAATATTGTATTAGAATATAAACTAAAAGAATATTTGGGAGATTAAGATGATAAGATATATGTTGAATTGCATTTTCTGGGGTTAATAGGGCCCCGTCTATGATTATGTGATCTCTTTTCCAATACAAGTTCCTATTTTCCCATCAGGAAGTAAAGGCTTCCACAGATCAACATTATGAAATACAATACTTACGAACAATCCAATACTAAGAGGTCTCTATTATGCCATGATACTCACTACTGCCATACAATACTTTTATTAAGCCTCAAATACATTAAGCTTGATTATAATCAAATTTTTTATAATACCACCTTCTTACTAATGCTCATAACGATTGGCTCCCAGGGATGTACTTATAATGAGATGGCCAGGTGTATTTTCCATTACATGCCTCTGTTGGAGTTTCTATAGTGCTTTTCCTCATATATTTCAAGTTAAATGCTCCCTCTATTTTTATGTTTGCCTCACAATAGCCAGTCCCTTTTCCATGATTAATTTTCTATTCAAAAACAATTTGCTTCTTTTCCCTTTGTCCTGTCATGGTTTCAGAACTACGTCTTTCCTTTTCCCTTGTCCACTGCAAAAACTCACCTCCACCCACCCCCCACCCGCCAGATCACTACCTTCTAGTCTCCAAATTCTTTATAGTGACATATAGTCCAAAATATTTAGGAGCTCCCCCCAGCAGGAGGCTACTCAATTAACAAAAACAAAGCCCTGAATGATCAAGGCTATAACTGAGCCAAGAAGTACTGTAGCCATTTATATTATATGACCTCAGCAGTCTCTTGATTGAATTGCAACCCAGCATTAAATCAAACACTATGTGTTGTGTGTGTGATTTTATAAATGCTGGGTGTGTGAGGTGGAATCAGGGAGGTGAGAGGGGTGGCAAAGAGATTATAAATACTCTCAGGGGGAAAAAAAAATCTCGATTCAGAATTTATTTTTCTGTTTCGTTTTTAACATGCTCTTTACTTCGTTTTGGAACTAAGATACATTTTGTGAAATGCTCCAAACTGGTATTCTGAGGCATGTTTAAACAACAGAAATAATGGAAGCATAATTGATTGCAGCTGGGAACTGTCACCCTATCAGTAAGCAGCACCTAACTGGCAAATACTACAGGCTTGTTACAGATTCTTTTCTGAATTGGGCACTGTAAGAAGACTGGGCATTCTTTATACCATACACTCAAATCAAAATCTTCGCTGATTTATTTCTCAATTTTTACTAGACTACAAACAGTAAGTGGTTAGTCTGTTGGCGTCTAGCCAGCGTGTTCGGGCAGAGAAGGTAGGGTGCTTGTTTCATAAAGTTAAACACATAACAGGTTTATAAACATGCTCTATCTTTCCGTCACGGAGGAGATATTCAGTAAAAACAATCTTCTCAGTACATGGACATTCATAGGAGAAAGGAGGAAAAGTAAAACTACCTTTTTCAGAAACCCATTTTTGTGAATCAAATTACTATCAATTTCTCCATACATATCATGTTCCAATCAAGGACTATGAAGGTTCAATTCTTATCTAGAAGCAGTCTTTTCTATCACGCTTTGAGTTGATTTAGTTAACACAGACTTCCCCCAAAAAAGGAGCAAAGAAAAAAAATAAGAAGAAAAAAAAAAGAAAAAGAAAAATAAAGAAAGGAAAACTAATAACTCCACATTAAGTTACTAAGAGAAAAGCTACAGTAAGTCCCTTTTCCTATTTTCTTATATTTGTGTAGCTGTTAGACATTTTACAAAGGAGGGGAGTACCAGCCAGCCTTTCACAACAAAAGACCCACTGTCACTGAGCCAGTCCCAGACATGGTGGAAACCAGCCCACAGGAAAAGGCCTGGCTCCAATGTTAGGCCCCGGCCGAGTACAGTCACTATATTCACTCAAATTGGCAACAGGTCTCAGTGTTCCTGGCTTTGAGCTGTGAACAAGGGTCGGGATTGAATAACCAATTATACAACCGCTGACTGAGTTTATCCAAGGTTTGCAAACTGCTATAATAGCCCAGTATTCAACCAACTGTTTTATCCTTTTCCAGATATAGTGTCATATCTCCCCTTGTGCCCCATTTACATGTCACTTTATTACATACATCCATTAAAAAGGTTAATACAGTGTCACACTCAATGCCTACATGTTGCCTTACAGGAGTCCGGCTTCTCTCTGGGGCATTTCGTATAGACACCTTTCTCTGTCTTTCACTTTCTCTCTGCAAGTTAAACCAAGTTTCTGTCAAGACTACAGAGCAGTGGATGAAAGAACAGTAGCCAAATGTCAACAGTTTCAAAAATACGCCTTATACTAATGGGCTGTTTTAACCCACCTTGGTGTATTAAAAATGTGAAAATTCTGAAGTTTGGCAGTTCAGACTAGCACCCAAACCAAAGGGGCACGTATAAATTTATCCAAACGTGTGCCTCCCCCTTTGCCAAAATGGACGTCTCAACATTCAAGAAGACCTACAATTTTTTCCGCATATTTGCAGGCTTGCCTTTAATACAAAGTGGTTATGATGGAAATTAAAAAAAACAAAAACAAAAATAGAACGTCAAGTACTTTTCCTAAATGTCTAAAAACCTGAAATTCCTGAGTGAGTACCTTCCAACTAATAAACAGAATCAGAGAAATGGTAGAAAGATCAGGTGGTTATGAAGGACTTGGCATTTTTTTTTATTGATGCCTTGATCTTTGGCCTTTTATTTATCCCATGCTTGGTGTTAACTGGTGTTTTACACAGTGTAAGCTTATCACCTCCACTGAGGCTTTTTGTCTTTAAAATCAATAATACAGATTCCTTTTATAAGTCTAAGTGATAGTCATTGGAATATATAAAAGTCACATCGACATTTAATGAAAGAGCTGGCTAGAAATAAAAATGACTGATATTATGCAAAATCATCAAGATCTTTAATATTTGGAGGCTTTTCTTTATGTATAGTTAAGAGAAAAAGTGCTCTTTGAACCCACAATAAAGATATTTATATAATTATGTATTATAATGATAAAAAGAGCTAAGCAATTGCAATACTAACTACTAATTGAGAGTTGAAGTGGTATGAACTTTTAAGTGCTTTATATATAATTCTTTTTAATTCCTACAAAATCCTATTTGTAGTTGTTAATTGCAGGTATTTTGTAGTCACAGTCTTTCTCCTTCATTTATAAGCTTAGACATCTTGTAAAATTATTTAACTTCCTGTGGCCCAGTATCCTCATCTGTGAAGTTAGTATCTACCTAATATGCTTATGATCTAGGGCTATTGAAGGTGTTAAGTGAGTTTCTCAAAGTGTCTCAATACAATATTTTTATGTGTTTGTCATCATTGCTATCCTCCACATCTCCATCTTTATAAGTAATGTACTGCTCAAACAACCAAATCCTGAGCAGCTCAGTGGGTGACAGAGCTCATAACACCCTTTTGCTTCTTCAAGTAAATCATTATCTTCAAGAATTCTACATCTTTGAATGGCTTATTAATAACATCATTCTTCATTTATTGAGCATCTATGTTTATCAATTTGTAAAGCAAAAGTAGCAGAAAGAGTATTCTAATAAAGAAGTCTAGGGGCGTCTGGGCAGCTCCATCGATTAAGCACTTGATTTTAGATTTCAGTTCAGGTCACGAGTTCAAGGTTCATGAGTTCAAGCCCCACAATGGGCTCTATGCTGGCAGTGTGGGGCCTGCTTGGGATTCTCTCTCTCTCTCTCTCTCTCTTTCCCACACACACACCCTCTCTCTGCCCTTCCCCCACACTTTCTCTCTCTCAAGATAAATAAACTTTAAAAATACAAAGAAGTCTAATCTTATTTCTGCAAATCAACACTGTGATATAAATACCCAACATTGGGTGTTTTGTTTTAAATTTTTTATGCTTATGTATTTTTGAGACAGAGAGAAACAGACCATGAGTGTGGGAGGAGCAGAGAGAGAGGGAGAAACAGAATCTGAAGCAGGCTCCAGGCTCTGAGCTGTCAGCACAGAGCCTGAAGCAGGGCTCAAACCCATGAACCATGAGATCATGACCTGAGCTGAAGTCGGATGCTCAACCAACTGAGCCACCCAGGTGCCCCAATACCCAACATTTTGAATTCTCCTATGGGCTTCCTTTACATCATTATTAGTTCCAGCTAAAAGTTTTAAGCATTACTATTTTGGTTATTTTATATCTAAAAGCATAAACGCTCCTAATTTCTTGACCCTCATTTGCAATTAGGAATAATTTGTTCACCAAATCCATTGGTCATGTAGATTGGAGGAAAAGAATCTATGCTGAAAAACAAAACTGTAGATAACTGTAGATTGTAACTATAAAGACTCTCTACAGGCCTTTAATTGTTACCAGTGTCCATTGATCAAATTGGAACTTGTTGCTGATCTTTTAAAAAGGGGGAAACAAAGTGAAGTTTTTACTTTATGGCAGGTTTTGGAGAAAGAAAGGTAAAAG
>NW_027531905.1:8406653-8447706 GCF_008692635.1 Crocuta crocuta | reverse complement strand
GAAAGGTACCAGCCATTAAAGCCAATAGAAAGCCTAATTAGCAATGTAAAACAGTAAAACGTTAAAAAGAATCAAGTGGGGTAAGGCTGCCATTTGCATGTAGCTGAACAAATTCATTTCATGACCTTATCAATGGTAATGTAGTAGAGGGAGAAAAACCTTTGGAGTCAGAACTAGGTATGAATCTTGGTGTTGTTCTTTACTAACAAGTGGTCTTAGGCAATCTAGGTAACCAGCTTAGCATGCTCACATTTTTTTTTTTAATATTTTAATGTTTATTTATTTATTTATTTACTTGATGCTTATTTATTTTTGAGAGAGACAGAGACAGAGCATGAGCAGGGGAGGGGCAGAGTAAGAAGGAGACACAGAATCTGAATCAGGCTCCAGGCTCTGAGCTGATAGCACAGAGGCTGATGCGGAGCTTGAAGTCACAAGCTGTGAGATCATGACCTGAGCTGCAGTCAGATGCTTAATCAACTGAGCCACCCAGGCACCCACGGTGTGCTCACTTTTAAAACTGAAATTATGATACCTGCTTGACTTACAAGAAGAGAGAAAGAGACAGAGGCAGAAAGACAGAGAAAGAGTAGTACAGTGTCTAACACATTAATCGTTCACTGGAGGAAAACTACTATCAGCATCTTTGTCATCTTCATCACGTCATCATGTTATCCTCTTACATCCATTGGGAATATACCTGTAACCAAAGCAATTTTATTGTTCAGCAGTATTCTAGAACTAGAGATTCCAAGAAATTATTTGTGTGTTTAAATATATGCATGTTCTTTGGCAAACTGATACTTTGATCTGGGCTTTTATATCTGGACAATGGTAAGGAAAAGGGCGCAAAAAAAAAAAAAATAAATTCTACTCGTATATATTTTGCCTAGAATTATAAATGGAATTAGCCAGAATATGTATCTAATGCATTTCATTCAAATTTTGTGATAACGAAAGACTGACATTGAAAAATAATATTTATAATTTTTTTCATTTTTTTCCACCAGATTTTTTTAAATCATGGAAAGTTATGAATGTTTGGATTCTTGTTAGAATTCTACTCTGATGGCATCAGCATGGCAAAAAGATAAAGCAAAGGCAGATAAGAATTCGTCACATTCTATCACTCCGAGAAAAAAAAAAAAACACAACAATTCTGCATAGAGGAGTCCTCTGTCCTTAAACTGAGTCTGGTTCAGGTCATTTTCTCTGAAGAAAATAATAGTAATAAATAGTAATGGTAATAGTAATAATAATAATGTTGGACTATTATACCAGTTAAGTGGAGAAATATGAAGAAAATAATATATAGTCTACATAGGTATATATTTAACTATCTAAAAGAAAATTTGGGGGACTACATCTTTAATCTGATTCCATTACTCTGCAGGAAGATTTTCCCCCAGATCTTTTAGAATATGCAAAATTCAGCTACCTATCTCCTTTTGTGTGTATGCAAAACAGAATTTTCCTTAAAAAAGATTCTGCATTTGTAATGGCTATGAAAAACCTATATTGCTTATCAAATGAAAAAACTTACAAGACCAAAGAGACAACTTTGTAATCCCAAATCAATTAAACAAATGTTCTAAATATCATGAATATTGTGCAGTTTGGAGCCACATTAGGCATTATCTCTCTTCCCTGTTTTGGTTATAAGAATAATAATGAAATCCTTAATACTTATTGACTTTATTATATATTATGTGTAGTATGGTTTATGCGATTATGTCTTTTAATTATTAAAACAGCCATCAGTGGTAGGTACCATTATTATCACTTGTTTTACAGAGGAAATTGAGACTTAGAAAGGTTAAGACATTTCTTAAAGACACACACCTAGTGAGGAAATAAGCCAGGATTCAAATTCCTATCTGTTGATTTTCAAAGTTTGCTTTCTTAATCAGTAACCATACTGACTCACCCAGCCTACTAACATTAATGATAGGTGACACATTGCAAATAGAATTTAGTGCACAGAATACAATACCATTCTGAGCTCCTGTTGGTGATGATTTCTGAGTTCTCAAGGGTATCCCTGATTATTTGTGCTTAGAATAAAATCCAAAACTCTCTCCAAGGTCTACAGAATTATATAAGCTTTGGCTTCTGTTCATCTCTCCAGTGGCTTTATGTTACTCTTCCTACATGCACTAGCCACTGAGGCCATCATGACATTTCTCCAAGTAGTAAAGTCAGCCTTCTCTTCTGTGTGTTTCTACTTTGAGTTTTGTGCTCGCTTTATTTCAGTCACTCTTCTCCAAAAACTTCACATGACCGATTCCTCTTCTCCTGAACTCGTATTTCACCTTTTCAGGAAGGCCTTCTTTAACTCACCATCTAAAGCAGTGTAGCCCTACTATAACTTCCACTCTATTCCTATCAAATTCCCTTTATTTTTATAGCACTTATCTCTAATGGAAATAATCTTATCTATTCATTTATATTTTTTCTCTTCCTTCTCACTAAATGATAAGCTCTAGGAGAACTGGGAACTTATCTGTCTTGTCCACTATGCATTTCCATTTCCTAAACTTAAGCCTGGCATATATAAGATACATAAAAAGAGCTTGTTGAATGAATGAGTATATGAATTTCTGCCAAACTCACAGAGGTCCTCTTTGCTTTAGGATGACTCAAGGTTATGTATGATTTGGAAGTTATTCCAGATGTGTGGGAAAACCATTATTCAAGTTAGCCATAATTAGAATAGAAGATGATACATTCTCATTATCCAAGTTTCATAATTCCCTCTCATAGATGCTCTATGTGAAGACAGTTACACTGGGATTATATAGGCAGGGCTATACAAGTTATCTCTGATTAAATATATCAAGAAAGTAATCAGAACAGCATAGGTTATAGGAAACTAATTGCCATATCGTTTCCCTGTCCTTTGAAAATTTTGGGGCTCACATTTTTCTAATTTTGGATGAATTTAGGCTTTTGTTGGATGCATCGATAATGTCAGGAAGACATCACCGTTGACCATAATGTCTGCCTCTGTTCCCCAGTTTTTGTATGCACATACATAAGTACACACACAACTTCTTATTGTGCATACATTTAACTTATATCTACTACTATATATTTCATGAAGGATCTATAAAACTGTGACAACTATTTGTGTAAATAAGGCAAAAAGATAACCTTCATTGCTTTACTGTGGAGTTACTTTATACACACACTTATCTGAATTCAACTACATTTATTTAAAATAGGAATTAAAAGAGGGGCGCCTGGGTGGCTTAGTCGGTTAAGCGTCCGACTTTCGCTTAGGTCATGATCTCGCGGTTCGTGGGTTCGAGCCCCGCGTCGGGCTCTGTGCTGACTGCCAGCTCAGAGCCTGGAGCCTATTTCAGAGTCTCTATCTCCCTCTCTCTCTGACCCTCCCCTGCTCACGCTGTCTCTCTCTCTCTCCTAGAAATAAATAAAAATATTTAAAAAAAAGGAATTAAAAGAAAAAATAAGTAAGAAAACTAACAATTTAGATAGGGCAGATGATCCTGTTTGTCGCTGCCCGTGATAAGCTATACTAAGTTGACACACACGTGATTTGAGACTGCTTGCTGTTCCCTCTGTTGGTCTCAGTTCCTGTTTGCTTCTCCCCGCTTGAGAAAAGAGGGTTCTCACTCTGCCAAAAGGGGGTTCCATGTTTAAAGACACATACATTTCATTCGTTATGAAACTCAAGTCAACAAGCTCATCCGAGATGCAACCAAACAAACAGAAACACACTGCAATACTTTCACGGATTGACCAAAGGACAGTGGTGTCCGTCTCCACTGTGGCAAGTTCCTGAGGGGTTTCCAAGTCTAATTCTATCTTTCCCACTGACTTCAGAATCTAAACCCACTTTAAATGTGATTCTATGGTATTCAGGTAAAAGATGAATTCAACACACTGAATCTGTATTTTACTATGCACATAGAGAAAATAATTTTACTAGATTTCATTTTCTAAAAAAAATTGGACACAATATTCCAACCTTTATAATCTCTTTAAAAATCAACGTGAGTTATTGAGAGTATTGAGTATAAATGCTGATTGTTCATTATATAACTTATATTACAAATGTTTATTCTGTTATTCTATGATCACAGTGTGTCAATCACTATGCTATGCACTGTGATGACAACGATGAAAGATATATTCCCTGACCTAAAGTCACCACTTAGACTCATGATTACCACTGTTACCAGCAGCTATGGCAGAAGGATGCTCAGGATCCTATGAAACACAGAATGAGGCTGCCTGACTTAGGGGAGGAAGGATATTAATGCAAGAAGGTGTACAAAGGAAAACTAGGTTAACTGAGCCACTCTCTGAAAGCTAAAAGGAGTTTTCCACGTGAATTAAGAGGACAATACCACCCACGCAGAGGAAGTAATATGGAAAAGGTCATGGTAACAAAAGAGAGTCTAGCATGTTCAAGAAATCCAAAGATATTTGATACATCTAGGGCATAAGATGGATATCACAAGTGGAGACAATTAAAACTAGAAAGGAACAAGAGGGGTCACGCCAGAAGGGACCTTTGATACCAAAATAAGGAGATAGTGCTTAATGAATATAAGCATGAATTGACATAATCAGGTTGCTCAATTTCCCTCCTTCAGCAGTAAGGGTTATGGGAACCAGACTGTACCGTGTGATGCAATGCAGTGACCTTGGGTTAGGATTCTGTCATTCAGAGTTCTAGATGATTGGAGAGAGAGAGTGAAAGAGAGAGATGAAAAATCTCATGTCTTCTCCATAACAGAGTGCTGAGGCTCACGGCAGAAAACACGTGTCTAAACGGTGGATAATTTTATTTATGTATTTATTTATTTTTTTTAATGTTTTATTTATTTATTTTTTTAGGAGACAGAGAGAGACAGCGTGAGCAGGGGAGGGTCAGAGAGAGAGGGAGACACAGACTGAAACAGGCTCCAGGCTCTGAGCTGTCAGTCAGCACAGAGCCCGACGCGGGGCTCGAACCCACGAACCGCGAGATCATGACCCAAGCGAAAATCGGACGCTTAACCGACTAAGCCACCCAGGCGCCCCTAAACGGTGGATAATTTTAAACGGGCCTGAACTGGGTGTCTGAAACTGGGGCACTGAACCCACTGGGTAGAACAGGATCAAGCCCTCATTCCTTCTCACTCCACAGAAATGAGAGCAAAGCATCTCCAACGAAAATGGTCAGATGAGAGTACAATCTAAGTGAATGCAAGAAACGTAAGATTAGTACGTCATATTACCAGATAGGAAAACAACTGTACTACAGAAATCATTCCAAGTTTATGGCCAATGTGTGACTTTATTGCTTCCAGCATAAGACAGTTACACAGTAAAACTTTTCCACAGTGAATTTTAATGTTTGACTACTGAGCCTCAAATTATAAAATGGCAGTTTTCACGAATAATCATTTAACAATACACTTCACTGAGGCCTTAAACAAATATTATTTTGAGAAATGCTGAGTTTTTCCTTATGATACTTTAACCACAAGAGCAAATTCATGAGCAATCATTGCAAAAGGGAGAGATTACACTTATTATAATATCATCTGCATCCAATAAAATCACTTGACTTTATTTTCTCTGAATGGTCTCAGACTATTCTAAAACTTTTTAGTGACTTGCTACCTAGTGTGTGCCAACAAGTACTTTCACATGACAAAAATAAATGAACAAGTACCAAAAGAATTTTAATAAATCTTAATACATACATTTCACAAATAGTTTAGTTTGGCAGTTTTTTATTAAATTCATGGACTATTATGAAGATACCTGTGATTTTAATATGCATCCTTCTTATAGTCATATTCTTTGCTATACCTGTTTCTAGTCCAATGATGAAATAAAACTTTTCAGGGTTTGACATAAGTGAACTTTGAGTAAGACACACTGACCTAAAATTAATTGCATGAGAAATTCTTGTTATTCAGTTTTCTGGCAACTTTGTTTTTACCTCAAGCAGCTGTTTTAGGAAATTTCCCCATTTTTAAATCTATGATTTTATACACACACACACACAAGTATAAATATATGCACACGTAAATATATATATGTGCATATACAATGATAAATAACTTAATAACCCAGCATACTGTGTCTTAGTTAGATGAGACTTCCATGTCTGAGTGCGATTGTGAGTGTGTGTGTATGTGTCTGTGTTTGAAGGATAATGTTCAATAGTAGCCATTAACCGGGGTCATGATAATCCAAGCAACTTTGCCCAAATCAATGCTTATTTGTCTGTAGTCTCTGGACAGAAATTTTAAAGTTTCTGTTTTTAATAAAGATTGATACGGTCATTTTAGGATCACCTGCAAAATTTGCATACTACAACATTTTGTGTATTAAATAGAGGTAATGCACCTAATAAATTACATTATTTAAATGAAAGCTTCTTAATCTCTAACAGCTTTGTGTCAGCAGAAATGGCAGTCATTTTTCCTTAATTTTGAAACTGAATTTTGAGCTTTCCTATTAAAAGAGTACAGACTGTATGTCATTAAAGAAAAAAAAAAAAACCAGTAAGTCAAAAAAGTAGGCTCAACACTATCAGCATTTTGTACTTTTTTTTTTTTAAATTATAAGAGATTGGTTGCTGCTTTCAAGAATCTTACAATATAGCCAGAGAGACTTTTTTTAAGGAAAGCTGTTATGCATAAAGCAAAGAGAAAAAGTACTAACCAGGGTATCCTGATCTTGAATGTGATGAGAAATAGAGAAGAAAGAAATATGTCAGGGCTAAAATTAGTCCAAACTCTGGAATAAGGCAGTATTTATTTTAAATCAGCAAAGAACACTAGCACAAGAACACAAAAGCAGGAGATACAGTGAAAAAGCACATACACTAAGTAGAAAAATTCTACTTGGCAGTCGGGGTAGATATTTGATGAATAAGGAACAATAACTCAACCATATTTTGGAGGCCTTGAGAAGGTGGTTTAAGAGAGCATTTGATGAAATGAACAATATACAGCCATAGAAGTGTTGTAAATGTGACTGTAAAACAATAAGGGCAGCATTTGAAACCTTGCGAGGGGCAAAGTAAGAAAGACAGTGTGTCATGGTAGGGAGTCAGAATTGTCACAGGGATGTAAGTCTACAGGCTTTGTTCTGGACTGGGGGACTTGACGCCTGCCGAGTAGGGCTGGGTGTGCAGAAAGCAAAGAGGAAAATCCTGGGAAGAACTGTTGATGGAACAGAAGAGCTCTTTTTGCCAAGAAGATTATTAACCACTTTTACTCCATATACTGATTTTGGCAGCCATGTTCCCCTGAGGATTTTCTTGCTTCATCCGACAGTGTCAATTGTTCTATGAAGGCTGAGGTAACATTGCCCATATTTTGGATAGGATACAAGACACCTAAGACACAATTTCTTACCCAAGGGAGAATAAGTACCTCAACTTTTCTGCACTTCCTTTTTTTGTGCTTTTAATGGAAACCACTGCTGTTTTTATGGAGGATATTTTTTCTTTCCTTTCCTTTCTTTTCCTTCCTTCCTTCCTCCCTCCCTCCCTCCCTCCCTCTCTTCCCTTCTTCCTCTCATCTTCCACTTTGGCCAGCTAACCATGAGGCTAAAACTTCCTCTCTTCTAATCTACGTGTTGTGATACTGCTAACAGACAACTGCAGAAAGCATGGAAGTAAAGAAAACATGCATGCTAGTAGGTCTGCTTGATAAAAACAGCTATGACTGCCTTCTTCTAAAAGAAAAGGGAAAACAAAGCATAGTTTAATTTTTTTTACTATCATTTCTGTATTTAAAGTAATTCAAAAATTACTTTGAAATGATGAAAAGTAAAAGAAGGAAGATGGTTTCAGGTAGACTATTGAAAGATGAAAAAAGAGGGACACCCGGGTAGCTCTGTAGGTTGAGCATCTGACTCCTTGATTTTGGCTCAATTCATGATCCCAGGGTCATAGGATTGAATCCCACACCCAGCTCTGTGTTGAGTGTTTAGCCTGCTTGGGATTCTTTACCACCACCATCTCTCCACCCCTGGCTCTCTCTCTTTTTCTCTCTCCCATTGCCTCTCCCCATCTCATGCTCACACACATACTCTCTCTCTCTGTCTCTGTCTCTCTCTCTCTCTCTGTAAAAAAAAATTCAAAAAATGAGAAAAGATATCAGCCAAGGAAAACTGAACACATAAAGTAAAACTTTAAAACTGTTTGAATATATTTTATTTTCTCCTCCTCCCCTCTCCTCTCCTGTCTCTCACTTTCTCCCCATTTTTTTTTCCTTATCCACCTTTTAAAACACAATCAGTCTTTCTTTGGAGAGTATGTTGTTTCTTTATTCCGAAATCAACACAGTTGGGAGAATTTGAAAACCTGGAGCTAAATTAAAGGCCAAATCCAGGCACTACTTTTATTTAGGCTAAGTTAAACTGAAACAATGAGTCATGATGATTGTTAAGCTGACAGAACATAATAATGTTTTAAGGTTAAAAGAAACTAAAGGCAACTTACATTAACACGACTGGAATTTGATGGTGAGACTGAATATATATGGTTTTTATTACAAACCAGACAGTTCCACAGCATTACTTCTAGCACATTCAAGGAGTGCAACAAATATGAAATGTCAACTTCATTCTAATCTCCATTGGCATATCACAAGGTATCCTAGTATGTCTTCAGTTTTCAACATTAGGGAAAGGTTTAGAATGGATATAGAAGAAAGACCTAAAGGTATAGACATATGTATGCTTTTGTAAAAGTAGTTTAGAATCACACTCTTCTATATAAGCTTATATCTTGTGTCATCTTCAACTAAGTAGACATAGGGAGTAAGTAGATGGGGGTTTCATGTTTTCTCCAAGAATTTGGCAGTAAAAAATATAATTCTCTAAAAAAAACCTCAGGATTAAAACATAATGGACAAAATCAGAGATATGTAAAAGCAGACTGGTTCCTAGGATCCTTAAGAATTTAATGTCACCGGTTAGAGGGTATATTAACANGGGGGGGGGGGTGAGCAAAGGGAGGGGACTGAGGATGGAAGAATAGAGGAAAAGAACAGAAAAGTAAACTCAGCCAAAATGACTAAGGACCTGGATACATCAGCAAGGTGGAGATGGATGCCTAAAGTTACAGCCTACATAAGACAGTCCCATCCATACTGTTGTAGGTGCATTAGCTATATATAAAAATCATACAACTCCCTCATTCTAATAATGTCCTTGCCAACATCTTTATGACTATTACGTGAGTTTCTATTAGAATCTACCTACAGGAAGACTTTGTCTTAAGGATTTTCAGTATTCTGAACTTCCTAGCAGCTATTCTTTATTTTAAAGATATACATTTGAATTTTGGTTCAATAAATTCATCTCTTAATAGTGGAATTATTAGATCATATGGTATTTCTATTTTTAAGTTTTTGAGAAACCTCCATACTGTTTTCCACAGTGGCTTCCCCAATTTACACTCTACCAACAGTGCACAAATGTTATTTTTTCTCTAATCCTTGCTAGCACTTGTTATTTCTTATCTTTTTTTTGATTTTAGCTATTTTAACAGGTGTAAGGTGATATCTCATTATGGTTTTATTATTCACCCAAAGAAAACGAAAATACTAATTCAAAAAGATATAGGCACCCCTATGTTTATTGCAGCATTATTTATAATATCTGAGATATGGAAGCAATGTGATTGTCCATTGATAGACAAACGGATAAAAAAGAATGCCACACACACACACACACACACGCACACACACACAGGAATATTATGTAGCCATTAAAAAGGATGCCATTTGCAACAACATGGAAGGACTTAGAGGGTATTACGCTAAATGAAATGTTATACTGAGAAAGACAAAGTCCATATGATTTCATTCAAATGTGGAATCTGAAACCAAAACAAATGAACAAACAAACGAAAGGCAGACTCAGACCTATATATACAAACTGATATAAACAAACTGATGGTTAACACAGAGGAGGAAGGGGAAGGACGGTCAAAATGGATGAAAGGGAAATGGAAGGTACAGGCTTTCAGTTATGGAATAAAGAAGTCATGAGAATATAAGGCACAGCATCACGACTATAATCAATGATATTATATAGTGTTATACGGTGCACAGTAGCTACACTTGTGGTGAGCATACATAGCATATAGAGATATGGTATCTCTGTGTTGTCACATTGTGTGTCAACTATACTCAAATAAAAAATAAATAAATAAAATAAATTAATCTCCTGAGCTTAGATGAAGTGAATCTCCTGCAGAGCGAAGGATCTGCTCCCAGTGCCCTGGTAAAATCAGATTTACAAGCTTGTAAGCTCCCTGATCATCAAGTTAATGAATGCTCTTCCTTGAAAACCTTTCTTATGAAGAAAAGCACACTGTCATCCCCGTCAGTTCTCAGTTCAAATGCCACTTCCTTAGCAGACCTTTTCTGGTCATTATATCTAAATTGGCTCATCATAGTCACTGTTTATTACACAGATTTATTTTCTTCATGGCACATATTATCTGAAATGTTCTTATCTGTCTGCATCTACTGGAATATAAGTTCTATGAGAAATTACCTTACTAACCAATGTGTCTTCCGGCATCTAAAACAACATGCAGATCATAAAAAATAACTTTTAAATGTTAGTTTACTGCTAAATATATGAAAGATTTATATTGAAGTATGCCTAGTTTCTGGAAGTATAAGCAGTAATTTGATGCGAAGAAAAACTTAGTCATTGTGCCATCCCTAAAAGACATACCAATTTGAAGACAGAAGAGAATAATAAAATGATTTTTTAATGTTTATTTATTTTTGAGAAAGAGAGCGAGAGCACATGAGTGTGAGTGGGGGAGGGGCAGAGAGAGAGGGAGACTGAGGATCTCAAGCAGGATCCACGCTGTCAGTGTAGAGCCCAACATGGAGCTCAAACTCACGAAAACACAAGATCATCCATCACCTGAGCTGAAGTTGGAAGCTTAACAACTGACTGAGCCACCCAGGTGCTCCTAAATGATGTTTTTTGACTCAACAAATTCTAAAAATATTTTAGCTTATTATTATTTTATTTAGAAATGTAGAAAATTGGACCAAAAGCTGAGTGATTGAGTTGAAACAGAAGTTCACTTCATTTGGCCAAACATGAATTTAATAAGAAAATTACTCTTCTGTCTTTGCTTTTGTCCTAGTCTAGCAAACAGATAACGGCAGCAACAATGCTGCAAAGCAGAGAAGCAGAAGAGAGGGTATCAGTCCACAGATTAACTACCATAAGAAAATCATTTAGTATAAGCTGAACTGAGAAATTTTCATTTTATTTTTGTCTTAATGTCACAGTAAATTTATCCGAATTTTATGAAAAATGTGTTACATATTTTGTTAATGCTTCGGTGGTGTGGAACTGACGGGCTGCCAAAAGACCATTAAAATCCATTTCTTCAACATTCAACATATACTTAGAGAATCTATCACGTACCAGACATTGGACAAGCATCTGGAAATTCAGCAATGAACATGCTAGCCACTCACCTCGCTTTTGTGGTGCTTACAACCTAGAGGACTGCTGTAAGAAATAACTCATCTTCTGTGACCCGGTCATTTCAGTCTTTTTAACAATCTAACTGAATCAGAATTTAATTGCTGAACAGTTAACACCTGAAATTTCTGAGTAAGTTTTAAAAACATCCTGACGAAACAGAGACACAGGAGTAATGGAAACGGCACTGGCTTGAGGATCAGAAGACTGTTCCTGACCTCACTCTTCTACCAGTCATTGGATAGCTTTGGGCAAACTATATACCCTTGTAGGCCTCTCCTTGGAGATGAAGGACTGGATGACAGAACTTCTAAAGTTCCATCCAGACCTGTGGGTGGCTCTCTGATTTATTCAGTTAACACATTACACATTTATATATGAACAGAAATAAAATGGGGACATGCAGCAAAAAATGGTTTTGTGTGAGGACACAGACTTCTCTTCTGTACAGACTTCTACTGATTACTCAGTTTTGAAGGAGTACTGCAGTGATTTCTTCATGGCATTAAAAAATGATCATCTAATTTTTAAAATGTTTTATTATCCATATTTGAGAGACGGGGAGACAGAGCATAAGCAGAGGATGGGAAGAGAGAGAGGGAAACACAGAATCCGAAGCAGGCTCCACACTGTCAGCACAGAGCCCGATGCGGGGCTCAAACCCACAAACCATGAGGTCACTACCTGAGTTGAAGTTGGATGCTTAACTGACTGAGCCACATAGGCACCCCCCCCCAAAATAATCATCTATTTAATAAAAGCTTGACATTTCCTCTTGGGAAAGATCACAACTAACAAGTGTGTCTGACACACATTTTTGAAAATGTTTATAATGAATTATATAAGTAAATTTTATGAGGTGATTGTTTTCCAACCTGAGAACTTTTACTGAATTTAGACATTTGGATAACCATAGAATTCATCATGTTTCAATACTTAAAATTAGTCTTTAGAAGCTGTAAATCAAAATCTACTTTCTTTAATACCTGATTTTTCCATTTCCAACAGTTTGTTGTTATAGGATTAGTATAAATGTTGAACTGGTGTCATTTGTGTTTAAACTAAACACTGAATTAATTGTGGAAAAAATAACAAGGGATGGATGCTGCAAAATTAAATAAAAACATTTCAGTGAAAAAGTCTAGAGCATTACAAATAGTAAATCAAATAGTAAATTTTGATGTTTATTTCAAAAGGTTACTTTTTATCTAATAACTTCACCTTCCTAAGAAGGAATTATATGAACAAAAAATTTAGCTGAGCATTTTTTTGGTTTTATTTCTTTTTTCTTTTAACCAATTCCAAATTCACCTATTAGAAACACAGGGATAAACCACTATACAGATAATAATGTTTATTAATGCTATGTCTTTTTAAAAAGTGTTCTTAAAACACTGAAGTGATTTAATAAAAAAAAAAACCATTAGAATGCACAGGAAATGCTTTTTGATGTAAAGAATGATACAATTCCTTAACCTTAATAAGCCTGTCTAAATCTACTAAGTAGTCTTTCCAAAACTAAACAAGAATAGAAGAATTATAATTTTTTTTTCCTGGTGCTGTTAAACTAAAATTTTTTTTTCTTTCATTTTTTGTTGGCATTTTCTTTTCTTGTTTGGGCCAGAATTACAAACAGGAAAGCAGACTATGAGGAAGTTTTAAATAGTGGGAAAAACACATTATTTAAGCTCCTTTGAATTTAAAATAAGAACAATTTTTTTCAGTTATCAATTCAGTGCTTTTTATTTTAAAAAGAATCATTAGACCATTCTTTTACTGTTGCTTACCTAATTCTTTTCCCAAGGATAATGAAGTCTTACTATAATAGAATACAAATCTTAAGAAATCATCAGTTTATCCCAGAACAGCTGGTGTTTCGATCATACCAGAAACACACTTTCATTTAGGATATCAAAAAAGTAGATTTTTGGTAACAGGTTTTAGGCAGTAAATTCAAACTAATATACACAGCTATTTAAATTATCAAAAGTCCTTATTTTAAACACATATATTCTCTTTTCAATGATTACAGTTATTACTTAGATCTTGATTGGTAACTAAGGAATTCTAAGGAATTTCTGGGAAAATGGCATGAATGGAATAAGGTACTATTTTGGAAATGACTGATTTATTTCAATTCAATAAATATTTAATAAACATCTATTAGAACATCTAGAAGAAACCTAGAAATCATAGTGCTCTGTGGAAGACTCCTATTATATAAATCAATAATAATTTTCCTAGAAGAAATTCTAATAGGGTGCGTATGCAACCACAACTCTTAAGTACGACAAATCCACGAATCAAATACATTTTTAAGCTAAGCAACTTTTACTGTTTTCAAATTCTTATTAATATTTGTCTAAATCATTCTCCATTTGTCTCACCATCAGAGAACCCATGACACATATCAAAGGATTTTTAAAAAAAGTATAAAATTAAGAAAACTATTTCTGTTAACATTTTTAAATTGTTTTTACAACATAGTAAGATCATTCTTTTGGTTTTATTTATTTATTTATTTATTTATTTTTAATGTTTTTTTATTTATTTCTAGGAGAGAGAGAGAGAGAGAGAGAGAGCGTGAGCAAGGGAGGGTCAGAGAGAGAGGGAGTCATAGACTCTGAAACAGGCTCCAGGCTCTGAGCTGGCAGTCAGCACAGAGCCCGACGCGGGGCTCGAACCCACGAACCGTGAGATCATGACCTAAGCGAAAGTCGGATGCTTAACCGACTAAGCCACCCAGGTGCCCCATTCTTTTGGTTTTAGTAGTAAAAGGCAGGGGTTACTGTAATCTAGTTTGAGAAGCACTAAGGCTGCCCACATAGTTTCTGTAAGGCGGAACAAAAAAAAGACAGAGGAGGCTCTTTGTCCTGTGAGTACTCAGCACGTGACATAACTTGAGGTAAATCACAGAATTTCTTCTGGTCTCAGGTGCTAGAGTGGAGGGGTAGAGGATGTACCAGACTGCATAATTTCTAGACACCTTGGGATTTGTAAAATTTATACATTCATTCAAAATTAACTGTAGCTTTATCTCAATAGATAAAAAGATATAGCAAGTATTTGTCATCTGAAAGTAAATGCGTGGTATAAGTACTTAAGGCTGTGAATACATGGATCAGGAGGAGATCTAACATTCCGAAGTTCCAACATTGTCAGTAGAAGGTGCAGGCCACTTTGAGAATTGTGAATACTTTTTCTCCCCATTATCAACTCTTGTGATTATTTTAAAAAGTGATTCAAACTCACTAATTAGAACGTAGGATCCAAATTTGGTAATTATTTTAAGCTTAAGATAAAACAAAAATGAAAGTGTGGAAGGTATACTTTTAACTAATTCTAGCCAAATAAGAGGAAGAAGTTTTTAAAAAGAACTAAAAGTTGGGTGCCTGGGTGGCTCAGCTGGTTAAGCGTCCAACTTGGGCTCAGTATGCTTTTGTGGTTCCTGAGTTCAAGCTCCGCATGGGGCTCTGTGCTGACAGCTCAGTGCCTAGACCCTGCTTCAGATTCTGTGTCTCCCTCTCTATGCCCCACCCTCTCACACTCCATCTCCCTCTCTCTCTCCCTCTCTCCCTTTTCCTCCCGCCCTCAAAAATAAATGAACATTAAAAAAAAAAAAAAGAACTAGAAGTGTCCCATGACAGACTCAGCTGCTTTGTGAAACACTTCTTGATTCAAGACTCATTCAAATAAGGACTGAATGATGAACTTATTATTGGATATGCAATGAAGGGTCATCATTCTCCTATCCTCTAACTAATGCTTACAAATGTTTTAGGAGCCATCTTAAGCACAGCCTCCTCCAGAATACCCTCCTAAGGGTCTCAGTTTGATTTGGGTATCACTGTGCATATTTGCATCTTGTGGTTATATTCAAAAGATGTTTAAATAAACAAAATCTAACACATTTAACAAGTAGTACTTCAGACCCAATAACTAAAGCATGGTCATGAAAGCCCTATATTAATTGCCAGACATTAAGTTCTTGGATGTTGGAAATGACAAAATGGCCCTAGGAAGGAAGGATGGAAACAGCCAGAGTAGTAAAGGGGCACTCAGGGTCTTGAGGCACTGGCTAGTAACCAATGGGAAGGAATAGTTTTAATGTTTACTAATGTATATCTTCTGAATATCAGCTTTGTCTCACCAAAACATCTGTCAGTATGTGCTGTAATTTATAGACCTTTGCCATCTTAAAATTATCAAGGTTGCGATACAGTGGACATGCAATTTTACAAGATGTTGGAATTAATAACACTTCTGAGTTCTTAAGAAAACAATGCATTTTCAAATATAGTATATATTCGAAATATAAAGTTACTATAGTATAGTATAGTAACTTTCAAATAGAGAGCAATGAAGTTCCAATATCTGATTAATTCTAAAAAAGTCACTGTAGGCATTATTCAGTGTGGTTGTAAACATGACACAGATGGGAAACTAAAACAACAAAGGTATCTGATATTGAGATTTTTTAAGTTTATTTATTTATTTTGATAGAGACACAGAGTGAGGAAGTGGACAAGGGGCAGAGAGAGAGGGGGAGAGAGAGAATTCCAAGAAGGCTCCACACTGCCAGTACAGAGTCCAACACAGGGCTCGAACTCACGAACCAAGAGATCATGACCAAGAGTCAGATACTGACCTGAATGAGCCACCCAGGCATCCTGACATTGAGAATTTTATGTTGAGTCAGCAGAAGTACTTATACTTGACCTAATCCCCTGAATCCTAGCCACAAATATTGCATACTATATTAGATATATTATACTAAAGGGCAATTTACAATGTCTCTTTTCTATATTATAGGTTAAAGAGAATTACACATTTGCTCTAATCCAAGGGTGGTACATATGATGAACACTGCCATCTGAAATATATCAATACCAACTCAATTATAATTCTATTTCTTACAAAGAACACCCATTACTAACATGGGAATTTAGTCATTATGAAGAGAACACAGTATTGTGTGTTATGCTGCATATTTGAGAAAGAAACCACAGTGCCTGTCTTCCAATCAGTCAAAGATACATCAGCTTAGTAGAGATGGACTACACAATCTAGAAACATTACAGATATTATTTTTAAAGTGAAACGAGCTATAAATTCATGACATTACAGTTCAAGGTTCAATGACCATATCTATCGCCTACATTCACAGGGGAAATATGTGAGAAAAGAGAAAGTACTCTAATTTGAGTACCTGAGGTGCAATAGCAGAAGAAACAGTCTGAAAGGAGGGAGGGTTGTCTCATCATCTGAACACAGAAAAAAAAGGATAACTGCTTTTATATTTATTTAGTATTGGTATTCCTAAAGATACTATACTAGGCAAAATAAAAAATAAAAGACAGAATGGTAACTAAAACAGGTGTGAAAGTGTTTTGGAAAAGTTGCAATATTCATTTATGTTTTTGTGCCTTTCTTTTATTAAAAGAGGAAAACAAAGAATTGGGGTTATAGACAGAAAATGTAAAAATTAAAACAAGTGTGCAAATGCAGAAAAAGGATGATTTGGAATAAAATGCATTGAGGGGGTCAGGTCACAAAGTAGCATATATAAACTGAACATATGGTAAAATTGCCAGCACTTCCTACTATTCAGAGCTATAGGAGAAACATTTTATAGTTTTATGATGTCCATCAGATAAAAAATCAGTTGCATAGGTGTAAGAAAGCTTTTCCTGATGCACAAATCTAAGTGAAAATCTTCCCATGGGTCCTCATTAATGGAACACCTGATTTGATTTAGTGAACCATATATCCTTGGAATAGCATGTTTTTTATGAACATTTTCTTTTAAATTCTTCAATGCAGAGTAATGATACAATGTCAAAGCAGAGCTTAATAAAAGCAACTGTATAATGGTATAACAATGGGACATGATGAAATCTGCTTCATCCAGGGATAAAATTTTGAAACCTTTACGTATGTTTGGACATGGAATAATGAGATATGAATATTCACTTTGCAAGTGAGCCTTTGACAGAACTGAGCTTTTGATAACAATTTTGATACCAGCAGTGTTCAGATTTTATACAATTTGACAAGAACATGGAAAGTAGAAATTATATATTGCTTATTAGATGGAGAAGGATTCAACAAATATTTATTGAGCACATAATGTGTGCCAGGCACCATTTAAACAAACAAACAAACAGATTAAGTACCAATAAATTGTACTATTTCCATACTTACTGTAGCTAAAGAAGCCCTATACAGGATAAAAATAAATATGTTAAGGGCCAAAGAGAATATCTGTAATCTTATCCTTAAAACTGTCAATCATTTCTTCAGATAGCAGAGCTGCCACATTTAAGTAAAAATGTTTTTAAAATCTTACATATAAATTATAAATCTCCAAGCAAATATAAGAAATATGTCCACGAAATATAGTTTTATAAGAAGATAGATAAGCTACTATGTATAAAAAGGAGGTATGAGATGGTATATCAAGACAAAAAAGCTTTTTCTGACTCTGTTCTTTGCCTGTTTCTCAGATGTTGCTCCTTGGCCCCCCAAGCATTCATAGCACAAAGAATACTGAATGGGAATTTGAGGACTCTCCCATCACTAAGATAGGAATTATATCCTCCATATTAGACATCTGATATCATGTATGACATAGAATATCTATGAAGGGGAGGAAGAGAGGGAGAAAAGAAGGAAGGAGGCAGAAAGGGAGGGAAAGAACTGAAACACTGAATCTTAATGCAAGGATTATCCGTTTTTCTAATTTAACTCTGATCATTTCTTTGACATTAAAAACTAATAAATTATATTAACGTATTTTCAAAACCTGTCTTACTCTGTCCTCAACCTACATTTTAAGTACAACAGTAATAACGTCTATTTTGAACAATATTCAATGAACACGTGCTTCTTCCTATTCTTACTAGTGGTGATAGAGCAGAAAACATCCTTTCTAGTAAATGTGATATGAGAGAAAAGGGGAACGATTATACTTGTGATTTTTCCTCAGTCTGTCTTTGGCCTGTTCTTAAAGGAGAACACGGTATTTATTTTTGCATCACTCTCTAAATTAAAGTATCATGTGTATAGGAGCAAAGTCAAGGGTTAAATACCTTTGTAAGCCAGGGAGACTTAAATTATTCCTTGGCTACATGCTATTGATTACAAGAAGCTCAAAATATATGAATGAATTGGCACAAATATGTCATTTCTCCTAGGAAAGCTTTCAAAGCAAGCTAGCATTTCCTACTGTTTATCTATGAGAGGGATAGCGGTGTCTGTCCATTCAAACAACCTTCTTAAGTATTAACTTCAAAACATATTTTGCCTGGCTAGGTGTTTCAAAATTAAAACTGCTAAAGACAAGATTTATATTTGTGGTAGATAGTTTATCTTTCATGCCTCACCTATTTCAAAAATTGAGTTATGCACCAAGAGAGCCCCAGTTTTTAAATTACCATGTTAGAACTAATTATGTGCACAGTACTACATAGAAAAATGTTAACCTAGATCTTTGAAGGCTAATTTCCTATTGTATTAATACAGCCAAAGTTGCCAATGAATTCCCAGGGTAATTTATCTGCCAAGTAAATAAACTTTCAGAAGACCTAAGAAAGAAAATCATATTTACAAGTATGCCAACTTCAATTTCAAGGTCTACAAAGAGATCACAGAAACAGGTAATGGAACACAAAATCACTTTTACTTTTGTTGGAATGCAACAAACAAAATCAAATCTTCTTGAATTAGATATTGCCAGATATATGTGAGGAGGAAAATTAAAAAAAAACCCATATACATAGAAACTCTGATATATTCCATACTTTTCAAAAACAACAAATCTGTGCCTCAGTAAAATATAACACTCCAGCTTTATCAAGCTCAACCCCACAAGTTATTCTTGGAATGAATTATATGGCATCTATCACAGTATGTTTCTCAGAAGTATTCTTAAGAGAACTAACTAGGTAACGCATACCAGTAATAAATCTTTAATCTATGCATAACTGAATCAAATATAGAAAATACGTCCATATAGAATGTATCTACAACAGATAAGCACTGTTAGAACTCAATATGATAAGCACTATAACTATGAAACTAGAAAACAAATGTATGTAATAGAGTAACATTTGCTTTAATTTTCCCACGTTATGTGTTCTACTTAATTGCCAGAAGATATTATTATTTCTCTTAATTTAAATAATTTCTGTTTATGTAAATTTTATTATTTCATAATCACATCTTGAGTGTTATTATTTGAAAAAAATATACATAAGTATCTCTTAAATCTGGATTAATTTTTTAGGGAAAGCATTGTCTTTGGAAAATAAAAATTCTATCAAGAACTGAATAGGATACATACAACAAATAACCATAGCTATTTTATGATATTACACTCTGTTCTCTTATTTCTCTTATGGCTACTTTGCTGGCCCTTCTTTCCATGCCTGCCCTCCTCTCTCTTTCTCTCTCTTACACACACATACACACACACACACACACACACACACACACACACACAAGTTCTGTGAATAATACTCTTCTCTTTAAAATCGACATATGTTCGGGGTGCCTGGCTGGTTTAGTTGATGGAGTGTGTGACTCTTGATCTCAGGGTTTTAAATTCAAGCCCAACATTGGGTGTCGAGATTACTTTAAAAAAGAATCCTTAAAAAATTAAATAAAATCAACATAGTTTCACTAGTGATATTTCCTGCTTCTATTATCACCACTATGTAAATTAATCCTGAACCTTTCTAGCTATGACATTCAGACCATGTTTTCAACTGTCACCTAAATATCCTTTATTATCATTCAATAATAAGTCAACATATCCAAATCAGACTGTGCTTTAATAAAACTTAGCATCGAGCTGTTGAGTCCATACTAACAACGAAGCACAGTAATAAGCTTTTTACATATAGAATCCCATTGAGTCCTTGTACCTGCTCTTTGAGTTAGATAATTAATTTCCTTTAAAATTGAGAATAACTTACCTATAATCTTATGGCAAATAATTAGCAAAATTTGGAGTTCACAGAGCTCAATTGCTTTAATCTTTCCAGGATCTCTTATCTCAATAAACCATGCCACCAGTCCACCAATTGCTGAGGATCAATTTCAGAGAAAACTTCTACTTTCCCCCAGCCCATCTACCAGAAATCAAGACTTGTTACACGGAGGAAGTAGCTTCTCTTAAGACAAAGAGGCTATTACCATGGATGTGCAAGGCCATTAGGACTCATGCCACACAATGAAAAAATGTTCAGTGGCCTAAGTCACGAATACGAAATAATAAATCATTCCATGTTCCAGTCCTATTATCCAAGGCATGGCTTGCCTAGCTATGCAAGTATACTTGAATTTCCAGTTGTTTTTGTGGGAGAGATACCTGGTGTTTCAAAGCATTTCATCTGTAGTGTTTAATAAGCTGGACAGTGACAGCTATTTTATGAGCATAAAGACTACTGCAATCTATGGAAACTTTCTAACAGTTCTGTACCTAGTCTGTGCTCTTGTGAATATTAAATACTATAGTTTGGATCAATTAGACCACAAATTTAGCCAATAAAAAATCTCCAAGATGATCTGACTTGTGAAGATTAGTTTGTGTAATGAGTTACTGGGACTTAGTAACTAACTTGTAATTGGTGGCTGATGTGTCTCTTTGCAAGAAGTATGGATTAACTGAAACACTGATGCTCCTACAGTCTGACAAACAGCAAACTAAAATGTCTCCAGGTAAGAAGGACTTCAGCAAAAATTAGTAGAAGATATCAAGTAGATTCATCCCATAGCTTTTTATGAGATTACCTGCTAATCAGAAAATGTTTTAAAATTCTATTTATGAATTTGGAATTTTATGTGTGAAAATTATGTGTGAGTAATATGTAAAATGGGCTGTTATAATGAAAACGACTGAGAACTTACTTAAGGTGTTTGAAATTCAAACTCAATTATCAAGGCGAAATGTTTCAAAGACTATACCAGACAACCCTGGGGAAAATTTGAAACTTTCCTTTTGTAAGACTTTCACCTAGGGATTTTAGAACTTCCACTGAAATTATAGTAATCTTCCCCTAACTGTAAATCCCCCTCATGTGAAAATAAGTAGATATATATTTGTATACTTTTTCATCACTGCAAGAATTCTTGATAAAATACATGTGAATCATGGGTGACTCCAAGTTTTAAAATAAAAAGAAATTGGTAGTTACAGTATAAACCATTTATTCAACAGGCATTTATCAAGTGCCATGTATTTTGTGCCATGTATTCTGCTCAGCCCTCAGGGTGAGGGACAGACTCTCAAATGGGCATTAACTAAAAAGAGCTTACAAAGAAAACAGCCCTTGAAATTCTTTTTATTTGCCCAGAAGGTACACTATGCATTTTGTGATACCCAACCCTAACCAGAAACTGGTAAGAACAGGAATATTTAAGAACCAATTAAATTAGACTAAAGGAAAAACAGAATGTCTATATAAACATTAAAACCCATTCTGTATTTAAGAAAGCCATTAAATCCCTACTCTAAGAATGGAGAATGGGTAGAGAATTCTAAAGGTTCCTGCCTTTCTGCAGAATTTACTCAATTGCCTGATGCATGTTAGAATAAGCAAGAAAATGTTGTGTGAGGATTAGGCAAAATAATGGCAAAGCTGTAAAGAGTGAGGATCTGAATTTAGTACATTGATTAAATGTGTGTATATTGCAACTACAACATTGCAGAAAGAAAGATAATCCTAGTCTCTGCCGTCAGACCTGGAACGAACAGGAAGGAGGCGAAGAGGCACCTCGGGTACAAGAGGTAAGGAGACTCTAACTCTTAGGGTCATGCACTTGTCGACTCTGCATTTGCAAGCCACAGAGTGAATGCCTTCTTAAATTTTGTGACCTAGGTACTAACATTTTATGCCAACTTTCCCAAGGGACAGAATGGTTCTCCATGTTTTTTTACTTTCATAGGGCATGGGGACTATAGCCGTTTGTTTTGCTAAAGATTAACCTATAAAGATGTATGCGTTTTCTGTATAACCCTTCATTGAAATAATTAACGTAAAAATGAATTAACAAGTATTTCACCAAAACCACAGGGGAAGAATATTGGAAAAGTTTTATCAAGAAAGGAATAACCCTCTATTTTAATATACTCATAGGATATGAAAGACTACGGACTTTCTCTTTAATTGGTGTGCTGTTCTTACTTGTTTATGTTAGTGAATATAAAAATAGGCATTATATACACATTTACTTAAATATATTTTTATATTGATTGACTTAAAATTCTAGTTCCCTATAAGGTCTTAACTTTCTAAAAGCAAATTCGCTTACTGTGAAAGTTTTCAAGAATATAAACATATATAGTTGATGTCAGAATACTTTTCACAAATCACTGATACATGAATCAGTGATACAGATACATGAATCACTGTCTCCCAGCAGACTGTAAACTACTGAGTTAAATGAAACATCATAAGAAAGCTGTCATGAAATGCTAGTGCTATTCTTCATTTTTCCTGACGGGCTTAGGAGTTGAGTCTTACTTACCTTATGATTTCCTATAACAGATAGGATGATGTCTTTCATGGAGGAGTCATTTAATAAATGTTAGAAAAAATCCTGAATTCTTAATTCTTAATAGAATATTTTGTGTTCTATGTAATTAGAACATTTAAAAACAACAATATTTCTACAGAAAGACAAAAAATTTGATAGTCATTTTAGTAAAAATGTGGCTATCACATATATATGCTCATAGATTCAGCTGAATATAAAGTTGATTAACTCAGAACCAATTTATTTAGGTGTATGAAAGAATATCTCATTTTTATAGTATTGGCATTAAAATAATGTCACTTCTTAGTCAAACACAATTTAGACTCTCCTATAAATGCTAACCATCTAATAGTAGTGTTTTAAATTTTTTTAATGTTTTATTTATTTCTGAGAGAGACAGAGAGAGACAGCATGAGCAGGGAAGGGTCAGAGAGAGAGGGAGACACAGAATCTGAAACAGACTCCAGGCTCTGAGCTAGCTGTCAGCACAGAGCCCGATGCAGGGCTCGAACCCATGAACTTTGAGATCATGACCTCCACCGAAGTCGGACGCTCAACCAACTGAGCCACCCAGGCGCCCCCAATAGTAGTGTTTTAAATGTACTATTTAACTTACATTAGAAAGATGATTTCTAACAATCAAGCTGATGTATTAAAAAAAATGGCATGTTTTAAACAATTATTCAATAAAAGAACCTCGAGAGTGAACTAGAATACTGAGTATCTAGTATTTAATGTTTATAGGTACTAATACCAATTCGTGTCTAGTACTCAATGTTTATTCGTGCTCTATGTTTTAAAAAATGGACTTGTTCCTGAAAATGTTAGCAGGAGATGCTCTAGAGAGAGACTTAATTTGTTTAGTTATATTATGAAGAAAGAAAAGATTATATTATGACTGTAAATATAATCTCCCCCTTTCCTTACCTCAACTATGTTCCTCAAATTTTACCTTTTGAGGCTCCTTCTGAATATCTTTTTAATAGAGTTAACACAAACTCGTTAAGTCTTGCCTTGTGGCTAAATTGAGGATCAGATGAGAGCCAAATGTGAGGGTGGTTTTTGTGATGTGGGATAAGCGTGTGTGTGTGAGTGTGTGCTCATGTGTATGTGCCTATTAACTCTTCAAATAATCCAGGAAAACAGAAAAAAATGCTGAATGGGAGTTTTGTGGGCAGAACTAGCCACGGAACAGAACCTTTGCTGTGCATTATTGGTTAGTGAATTTCCAAAGGTTGCTGCTGTACAATGAAGCTACAGTTTACAGAAGGCCACCCTCAGAAAAGTGTGTGTGTGCACATAAAATATACATATATGTATATTTGTAGCATCTCTATTGATTACCATTTTCCCTTCCTGGAAACAATCTTCAAAAAATGGAGGTTTCTGGCATTTAAATTACTGGGTAGTATTTAACTAATAAACTAAAAAATACTCTGGAGTCTGGATGACAAGGTCAAGAAAGAGGGTGTAATTTAAGAGTCTGAACCTTACTGATATGCAGCTCCATTCAGCCACATAAAAGGGAGTCTGGAAAACCCCTAACTGTTACCTATCGATACCCAATCGTCTACCAAATCCTTTTAACTACAACTCAGTTATGATGAATACTTTTAAACTACAATGAATCTACAGTGTTTACAACTCAAATTATATATTGCCATTTCATCCAAAGTCCTTTTGCCTAAAGTCTTGCCTGGCAGCTGAATTCTTTCTTTCTTAGTATTATAAAGTGTAATGCAACATTGAACAAAACCTCACAGAAGACAAAAGATTGCGATGGTCAATGGAGAAAAGCAGGGAAAGTAAATGTATCATTATTCTAAAGATTTTTAAGTATCCCCAGAGGATAAATTTCAGGAAAAGAGTAAAAGAAAAGTATATTTGAATGAGTAGTCAGATTTCATAAATTACCAAACAGTCAAAGGGCAGACATTCATAGCTGAGCTGCATAGATAATGCTGAAAAATCATATCAAGGAGTTTAAGGACAGTGAAAGTTGGAGAACAGGCAGGCAAAAAAAATGAGTTATCCCTGGTCGTGGAATTTCATATTCCACTGGGCCTAACTAGGAACTAGGTAGGAGGGATTAAGTCTGGATTAAGCTCTCAAACTGTATTTAGCTCCTAAGCTGGATCTCGTAAATGAAGACCAATTGTTCCTGACTGCAAAATGATAGGGTTTTACAATTCCAATGCATAAAAGAACAAACTGAAAACTACCTAAAGAGATCAGCAATATAGTAATTACCATTCTAATTTAGTATGCTTATTCATTGTTATACAATAATGTGTGTGTGTGTGCACGCACGCACGTGTGTGAGTGTGTGTGTGTGTGGTGTATTTAAACATTTTCCACATTGCAAAGGTTTAAGGTATATTTATAAATACATGAGAGAAAGCGGAGCTAGGCATATAAGCTTAGCTCTCTACTATTTTACAACAGATATCTTTAAAGAGAAATTAGTAAGTGTATTTTATAGATCTTAAAGAAAGCAAAGCACGACTCTAACTTCAATGTAAAATCTGAAAAATAATACAGCTTCAAAGTGGTCTTAATCACCACCAGATGCTTAATCAGTTTAAATCATATTACGAGAATGGATTCCTGATGCCCTCCTGTTCTCGGGGTACCTTAATTGTTTGAACTCTTCTAAAATAAAAGCATCATTTTTCTAGTTGTTGTTTTGGTTTTTTTCAGACTAGGCATTGGCACAATCAGATGAACAGAGATATGAAAACCCTTAAGTTTTCTCTTTAATATTATTTGGGCAGTGGTTCTAAAACCTGCTTTTAAAGTATTGAGGATATAGGTAAGTGTGTCTTGGCCTTCGGGACACACTTATTGAAACCATCAGGATTTGTGGGTACCCTGGCCAAATTCCTTAATTATAAAGCAGTGATGCGACCACTGGGTCTCTCTTCACTTGAGTTTTTGGCTATAAATTATTCTGAAAAAAAAAAAAAAAAAAAAAAAAAGACTGCATACTGAAAACTCTGCTTCTGGTCCTAATGGATTTGTGAAGAAACAAACAAACAATAAAAACAGCTCTGCAAGTGAGTGGAGTTTAGAACCCCTGATTTGGGTTTAGAAGTTCTGGGATAACTCCTGAAACTGTTAAAACTATGGCACTGTTCTAGGGAAGTCCAAAAGTGTAAGAAATATTCCGGGGCTCTAAAGACATTCTACAGCACTTCTCAGTCAAATCCTTTCAATCACTTTCACTTCTTTCAGTAAGGGACACTCTCCCATCTAGGCGATCTTTACCTCTTTGAACTCATTCCCTTCTAATCTCTTCTTGGCTCATTTCATTCCAGCCAGACTGACCTCCTTGCTGTTCAAATCTGCCAGGCCCTTTGCACTCTGTTGGCTGACTGGAATGATTTCCCAAATATCCAAATAACTCGTAACCAGTTCAAATCTTTGCTCAAATGTCATTTTCTCCGGGAGGATTTATAAACTCATCCTTCCCTACATTTCCGAATCTCCACCTTCTACTTTATTTTTTTCCCTATACCACTTATTTCCCTAATACCACTTATTTTTATCTGACGAACTATATACTTTACCTATTTATTATATTTATTATCAGACCCCTCTCACTGGAGACCCAATAAGTTCGGGGACTTTCGGTATTGTCTTCTGCTGTATCTCCAGTACCTAGAACATTGACTTGGGTATAGCAAGCAATCAATAAATACTTATTGACTCAGGGTGAATCTAAGAATCTAATTATTTGTTCTGTCTGCCAAAAATACAGAATTATTATCTTTCCCTTTCTGGGGCTGCCATTTTTAAACAATGAGAATTAAGGGTCTTTATCCTTAATAGAATCAGAGGCAAAAATGCAGATGGCATCCTGGAGTCTGGGTGTCCCTTTCCATTTCGTTAATTTCATGTAGTGGATACACATTTTTACACATGTATATATGAGTACATATGTATTCTCATGCATGCAGTAGATTTACATTTTACACACACAAATATATAACAGCAATATTCCATTTTTTCATCCCAAACATTGCAGAAGAATCAAAAAAAAAACAAAACAAAACAGTAGGCCATTAAAGTCACACACATATTACACATATTTAACTTTAAAGCTCTGACCAGTTATTCTTCCTACCCTATGATGATACAATTCTGCCTTCAGGAAATAATAACATATAAAGCTGCATTTAAAAAACAAAACTTGAGGGCTGCCTGGGTGGCTCAGTCATTTCAGCATCTGACTGTCTCAGGTCATGATCTCAAGGCTCATAAGTATAAGTCCTACACTGGGCTCTGTGCTGACAGAGCAGAGCCTGCTTGGTATTCTGTCTCTCCCTCTCTCTCTGCCCCTCCTCAGTTTTTTCACTCTCTCTCTCAAAATAAATAAATAAACTTAAAAAATTGATAAATTTAGGAAAACTACTAAAATAATATGGAATATTTTTTTAAAGCAAAGAAATAATTATTAGAATTCCAGTAACATATTTAAGCAATTTGTAATAAAATAAGCTTCAAATTTTTCATCTACAAAAAGCAAATATAGGGGCGCCTGGGTGGCTTAGTCGGTTAAGCGTCCGACTTTCGCTTAGGTCATGATCTCGCGGTTCGTGGGTTCGAGCCCCGCGTCGGGCTCTGTGCTGACTGCCAGCTCGGAGCCTGGAGCCTGTTTCAGTCTGTGACTCCCTCTCTCTCTGACCCTCCCCTGCTCGCGCTGTTTCTCTCTCTCTCCCCTAGAAATAAAAAAAAAAAAAAGCAAATATATACACAAATTTTCATAACAAATCTATTGTATAAAAAGAAGTATACTTGTACTGCTCAGCCAAAATAGGAACTTCAACATTACTAATTCAAAACCAAGTCTGCCTCATGAAAATAGTCACTGTACTATCATTAGAAGCCTTTTTTCCCCTCCTCTTCAACCACAGTAAATACTTAAGAAAAGGCTCCATCTCTTTAGCTTTCTGACGGCTTCACTGCCCTCTCTCCTCCCTTACTACCAGGAACACTATGAGAATATCTTGGTTAAAGTATCCATTCTATATTATTTTCTTCTAGTGGGCAAAAGTGTAAGGAGTAAGGTTACAAATTTTTAACCATTCTTGCTTATTCTTGCCCTTTAATTTGGCAGAGACAACCCTAAAGATAGTAGTATAATAACAGCCTAATAATAGGATCTGTTTAAAAGTTAAAGTTAGAAATTTCTTTCTAATGCCCATTAATTAATAATGCTGAAATGTTAATGCCATAAAAATGATGATGGGCTTCCAGGGGCACCTGGGTGGTTCATTGATTAAGCATCTGACTCTTGATCTTGGCTCAGGTCATGATCGCATAGTTCGTGGGTTCAAGCCCCTCATCAGGTTCTGCACTAACAGTGTGAGACCTGCTTGGGATTATGTCTCTGCCTCTCTCTTGGTCCCTCTCTCTGCCCCTCCTACTCTCTCTCTTTCTCTCTCAAAATAAAATAAATAAATATTAAAAAATGATAATAAGCTTACAAAATCAACACTATATCCCTTCTCCCCAACAATTTAGCCAAATCTTTCTAAGATACTTGATTCTTTTCTGAACAAAGATATTGTTGGAGTGGATATGAAACAGGTAACCAGCAAAACCCTCAGCAATTTCACCTAGGGGTAAAGTTTGATAAAGCAAGCAAAGGAATAATATGGGGTTTAAATCTTCTACACAGGGAAGATTTTTTCCACAAGAACCTTAAACAAGAAGTGTTCATGTATGGACATTAACTAGTTTATTCTAAAAGGTAACTTCAGTATTTCTCAACTAATACTTTTGTTGGTGTTATGAAGTACACAGTAAAAAAGTCTATTCAGGGGGCGCCTGGGTGGCTTAGTCGGTTAAGCGTCCGACTTTCGCTTAGGTCATGATCTCGCGGTTCGTGGGTTCGAGCCCTGCGTTGGGCTCTGTGCTGACTGCCAGCTCAGAGCAGGGAGCCTGTTTCAGAGTCTGGATCTCCCTCTCTCTCTGACCCTCCCCTGCTCACGCTCTCTCTCTCTCTCTCTCTCTCTCTCTCTCCTAGAAATAAATAAAAATATTTAAAAAAAAAGTCTATTCAGTGTTATTAATATGAACAAAGTTTATGCTATAGAAAATTACAGATAGTGTTCAGGAGAAGATTAAGCAGATTATAATGATGCATGTTTCTGCTCGAAACAATCATCTAAAGTTTAACAACCTATTTTATCTATGGAGATCTAAAGTTGGACACACTGAGTTTCACATTAGATAATAAACTAGACTGCTTTTTGTTAATATAATTTCAAGCCGATCCTCTAAAGATACTGAATGTAAATATAAAACAATTTAAAAATATATCAGTGGCACAAAAATCAGTGCACTTAAAAGAACTGAAATATTTTTAGAGTGAGATCTAAAATGTCAGTGAGAAAAACAGAGAATGTCATGATACTTTCTCAATTCTGGTATCAAACACTGATAAGGCTTTTTATGAAATTGTGTCAACCCATTGCCCAAATACAGTAAGAATTTCATAAATATTTGCTAATAAATGAATGCACCACTGTCAGATGGGTGAACCCAAGGAATGAACACAGTGAGAAAAGTTCTTAAAATGGAATCATTGATAACAAGTAAGATATGACAACACTTCAAAATTGGGACATAAATGATGCAATACTTAGCTATCACTTTTGCTTCTGTATCAAAATGTGCCAGGAGTTAAGCATCTATGCCACTATATAGATGGAGAACAGAAAATTTTATTCTTACTGTCTCCTTTTATACCTTTCATATCAAATGCTGCTCTAAAGCACTGCCTTCCCAGGAAAAGAGCACTGTCGCTGTTGGCATGGCAAACTATGTTTATAACAGTAACTGCCCCGAAAGAGGAAGGCATCTCACCATACAAACAAGTATTCTCATTAGAAATTTCTTTAAGAGTGTCATAAATAGCTTTTGTGACTTTCCTTATCCGTAAAATTGGGATAATTTTACCGTGTAGGACTGTAAAATTAAATTAGATAATAATGCAAAACACTTAGCTTATTTGGAGAACTTGTTAAAATGCAAACATATTGAAAAGCACTCCATGTTATTACGAGGCAGTTAGTGAGACACTGGACCACAATGAGAAATACTACTGTAGGGAATCACTATACTTGTCACATCCAATTCCTCATTGGGCTTATTTTCCCAAAAAAGCAGATGGGAAGTCTCACCAGAAGCAGGAGGTGTTACCCACCTTCCCTATAGCTCCTGGGTCAGTTTTACAACACCCAAACCTGATGACAGTATGACAGCAAAACCCAGTGGACAATATTTGCTGGCCACGATCAAACTGGGGGCCTAGTGTAATTATAATACAGTGGTCAATCAAAAGAAAGGGGAAAGGAAAGGAGAAGAAAGGGAAGAGGAAGAGGAGGAGGAAAAGGGAGCATGAAAAAGATGAACAAACAATTTAAAAAAACAGTGTGGCAATTTTAAGGTCTTTCCGCAATCTTCTAAATCCACAGAGTTTACAGATATTTCGGAGGTGGTTGTCAACTACAATCAATCCCTTGCTTATCCAGTGGCTTACCTATGACGCAAAATCTCTGGAGAGTAAGTCCACATTTCTACTGCAGGGATTCCTTCAAAAAACACACCTTTTGTTGGTGAAATTTTAAAACTCAGCTTGATATAGTCAAACATTACACTGCAAGATTTCTCACCTTTGTATACTAAATTTTCACTTCTTTGCAAAGCATGAATTTTTACACCTAAGATTTTTTTTCCCACACTTTTCTTTATTTTATCAAACTTAATTTACAATAAACTGTAAGTGATTCCTATTAGGTAAGTTAAACTGTAGTGATACTTGGATGTAGATTCCACTCCTATTGCTGATTTCAAATGTAAATGGTCCTCAGGCTTTCAGTTGCACTGATACATTTGATCCTTGGGAGACACAAATCAGGTAGTTTAGTTCATTTAACCATTTGTGCTACTACCATGTCCTAGCATTTCTACGGAAAGAAGATGGGTTTCAGAAAGGATCCACCTTTCAGCTATTAAGAGAGAAAAGCTTTCTTCCAGGAAATACATGCTACAACCATAAAATTCCAAATATCAGACATGGAACACACTTAAAGGGACATTTAATTCTCCTCCATCTTTTTGAAGCACAAGAGATTCAGTTCAGAGTTTCATAACAGAGCATAGATAGACACCATGCGATTTAGATTACAGACACTAGCCACTCACATTCCTCATATATTTACTAACTCTGTAGTCTTCTATCTCAAAATAAAACACATTTGTAAAACGTGGTTTACTCACGGGTAGCAGTACGATTTGGCTGTGTGATTATCCTTAATCCTGAAATATGTTTCTCAAAAAAACTCCACCCTAAGTTTTTTGCCTTCCCAGGTAAATAGGAACGATAAGTAGCAACTGTAACTGTTTGTAAAGTGCGCATGTTTCTGCAGTACATTTCAGTACAATCCACATAAACATCCTCCATGTGCATATGCCATTTCAGGAGAAAGTGGAAATACCCCACGGGCAATTAATCATCTTGATTCTGTTATCACCATAATTACCATCTAACTGGTTTCTTTTTCATGGCCTTAATCCTTTGCAATCTAGCTTCTGACATCTGCAGTAACTACCTATTTCTTAACCACACTGTAGAATATTATTCCACTAATAACTTCTACTCCAGCCACTCAACATTCTTAAAACTACTAGATGGGTGGGGGGAATTCTTTCACAATGTTTATATTTATCAAATGATCATGATATATGCCTTAATTATTTTACATTTTACTTGTCAGTTATACCACAATAGCGCTGGAAAAAAAACTCACAAAAAACTACATTCAAACTTGACTTCCCTAAAATTGTTCTTTTCTTGTGTTTCTCTCTCACGATTTATTCTCTGATACTCATCCTCTGAATGTGTCACACGTAGGTATCCCACAAGATTCTGTCCTCCCTCTCTCCCCTAAGGTTTCTATTAAAATCTCTCCCATTCATGTGCTCCGACTTATCACTACTATGTGAATGCTTTGCAAATTATGTCCTTTCTTGATCCCTTTCAAGTTCCAATTTCTCAACTTATTAAACATGTCAGTATGGCACAATGGTAACTCAGAATTATTCTATGCAAAAGAAGACTCATCATCTGTCCCAACAAGAAATAAGGTTCTACTCATGACTCATCTGCTTCGTTTGACGGCTTCTTTCTATTGCAGGTCACTTCACACCTTTCACTTCTCTGTTTTTATCATCACAGCCTGTCTGCCATATTTATGAAATTCTTTGTCTTCTCTGTATCCATACAGCCAAACCTCATTTTGGTCTTGACCACCTCTATCACAGAACACACTGATAATCCTCTCACAAATCTTTCAACCTTTTATCACTCATTCTTTCATCAAATATTTAACACTAATTTGCTATCTACCAAATCCTGTATTAATTAGCCTGAGAAGACAAAAATGAAATGACATTGTCCCTGACCTCAAGACATCCATAGTCTAGTGGAGAAAAAGACTGTGAAATAGAGTGATTAAATGCTATGAGGTATAAATAGTAAATCTTATGTAAGCATAAAGAATGGGCACAGAAGCCATGTTTCTAACCAGCCTTTAAGAAAATCCTTCTTAGAAGAGGTGATACTTAGGTGAGTTTGAAAGGACATGTAGGCATTATTCTGAAAAGTGAAGGGTTAAATGGCTTATAAAAGGGTACAGTGTGAATATTATCTCATCAGTGGAAGAAAATGATAATAGGTCACAAAACATGAGGTGTGAACATTTGTAGAGAGAGCCGTAGGTAGAGGAAGACAAAGAGTTGTAGGATTTTGTTTATTTAAATTTTATTCATTTAGCAAATAATTATTTAACTAAGCATCCAATATTTCCTCATATATCCTCTCATTCAACAAACAAAATTAGGCAACTATAATGTACTGATTTAGTAAATATACAGGCTTTATGGTCTCAAGATATTTAAAATCCCATGGTAGAAATAAGTATTACAAGGTTTACAAGTACAGATATGAATTCTGTAAGGAAGCAACATAAAACCTAGTGTTGGTACATCATCTAAACATGGAGCTACCTGATGCGCTATCTATAGAGTACTTCCCACCTGAAATGCCATTAAAATGGACAAGAAAATCTTACTGATGTATCTGTTATCAGCATGGCACTACGGTTTGTTTGGATATTGTTATGCTTAGCCAGATACCCAAGCAAGTGTGTGGTAAGCAACAATAATAATCAATGATGAAGTGGATTTTGAGAATACAACTCTGACCTGATCCTTCCCTGCTGGAAAAATCATCAATTGCTTTTCAATGCCTAACATATAAAGTTTTAACTCTTTGGAGTGACATTCAGGGCTTTTTTTTTTTTTTTTAAGTTTATTTATTGATTTTGAGAGAGGCAGAGACAGCGCAAGTGAGGGATGGGCCGAGAGAGGGAGAGAGAGAGCATCACAAGCAGTCTCTGAGCTGCCAGTGCAGAGTCCAATGTGGAGCTCGAACTCACAAACCATGAGATCATGACCTGAGCTGAAACCAAGAGTTGGATGTATAACCAACTGAGACACCAGGCATCCCATACATTTAGGGCTTCTTAAACCTGACCCTAAACTACTTTCAGAATCTGCTTTGTTTTCTTTTTCTCAATTTATATTCCCTATATCCGCAATAAACTAAATTATGTTACCCATGATATACTTGATGTATTTTAATCTTTTTTTTTTTTTTAATTAAACCATTAAACTATTCATTCCAATTGAATCCCATTTGACAAAGCCCTAGAGGGTCCTCCCCCAATCTCTGTCTATTCAAATACTGGCTATCTTCAGTTCCATCACTCCATCCCGAAATAATCCACTTTTTTCACTTCCTTTTTAATGGAGAAAAAAGTAGCATTACTAGGGTTAGTACCATCTTTCAAGCTAATCAAAATTAGTTTGTTGTTATGGTCCTCTGTTTTCCTATTTCCTACCATTAAAAATAAAGAGAAAAATTTTTAGGGTATTTTACACAACTTAAACACAACATGTTAGAAGTTCGGACAGACAAAGATCAGACTGGCTGTCTACATAAAAAGAGATAGTCAAGCATGACAATTAAGAAGAAAGTCAAGATCATCATCTAAATCAAAGTTTTCATAGTCTGCCAATGTTCTATATACTGCTGCCACTTCCTTTTAATAACCTTGAAACTTAATATTTGACTGAATAATTAACTGTATGTGCAGTTAAATTTTTGTATACACTGTTGAAAGCATCTGGTCACCACTTTTCTAAGGGCATTATACATACAGATAGAATGCATCCCTCTAATACAGTCTTTGAATTCATGAAGTAAGAAACAGTTTAAGTTTTGGATAAATCAATGTTATATGTAATTCCATTTTTTTCCGGACAAAAAGAATACCAAATGAAAAAGGCAAACAGTGATTCTCTCTTCTATTCTTTCCCTGCTTTGACTTACAATAATGCCTTTCACAGCCAAGAAAAAGTGAGACATTTCCATTCCCCATCTCAGTTTTTTCCCTTCGTCTATGAACCTTCCATAGTTCAATGAAAAATCAGTTGTTTACACTTAGACCTAACATTTCTCAACACTATTCCTAAGACTGCATGAAAGAAAGTGTGGGTCAGGAATACAGAAGACACCCCCCGTCTCACAGAGGAAAGGTCAAGCAGCATGAACCACCACCTTCGCCTCCCCAGTCTTGAGCACTCAAGTCAGAGGACTGGGTCTCATGGCAACACTCGCCTCCTAATAGGTGGTGGAGACATGTTTAACTCTGACATAAATACAGAGTTTAGCCTGAGTCAGCTTTACTGAAACATTTCTTTTGATCTTTAGCTTATAGCATCAGAATCCATGTAAAATGGAAACCAAAAAACTGAGGTGCTATTACGATGTAAAAATCATCCTTGTTCCTTTAAAACAATAAAAACAACAACGCTTTTCCTGTAGTCACAATAGTGGCATGGAGAGAAAACAACACGGTTTCATTGAGCAAACTGCAGTCATATTTCTGGCTTTGTTTTTTAAACAATAAGGGTGTTTGGCGAAATCGGGTCATGAGGGAAATACAAGTTACAATAAGACATCCACGAATGCTATATATAGCTCTTCCAGTCACAAGGGGCTGCAACTTTCTTCCTGCCTGCGATAGGCTGGGGGCTGCATCTGTGGGCAACAAGGTGGCTTTCAGGGGCGCAGAAGCATTTTCTGCTTGTTTGTTTTTACTTTGTGACCTTCTCCTCCTCCTTTCAGCATTTCCCACCTTGTCTCCACCGCCAGCTATCTGCCCAGGCCCTTTGGGTCAACTTTGACAAGTCCAGACTTCCCACTCAACAGTCCCTGTATCAAGGCCTCCATGAACTCTAAAATTTTTCTCTCTTTTGAAAAATATTTCTTTATTTGGGGGAGAGCACAAGCAGGTGAAGGGCAGAGAGGGGGACAGAGGATCAGAAGTGGACTCAGCACTGAAAGGCTGACTGCAGTGAGCCTGATGTGGGGCTTGAACTCACAAACAGTGAGATCATGACCCGAGTTGAAGTTGGATGCTCAACTGACTGAGCTACTCAGGTGCCCCTAGAATTTTTATTTTGCACTCATAACTCAATATTTATTTTTATGTATCAATTTAAACTCCTTTGTGATTTGTTACAATTTATGAATGGTCAGTCAATTCACTTATCTACTCATTTGTCTTTTTTACATTTTTAAGAGAGTTATGCATTGAATTGTATTCACAAAAAAATGTATGTTGAAGGGGCACCTGGGTGGCTCAGTCAGTTAAGTGTCCACTTCCTTTCAGGTCATGATCTCATGGTTCATGGGTTTGAGCCCCACGTTGGGCTCTGTGCTGACAGCCAGCTCAGAGCCTGGAGCCTCTTTCAGATTCTGTATCTCCCTCTCTCTCTGACCTTCCCCTGCTCACACCATCTCTCTCTCTCTCAGAAATAAATTTAAAAAAAAAAGAACATTAAAAGATAATGCATGTTGAGGTTCTAACTTAGTACCTATGAATCTCACCTTTAATTTGAAATGGAGCCTTTGTAGACTTAATTAAGCTGAGGTTATTAGGCTGGACCCTAAGACTTGGGGTCCTTATAAGAAGACAGCCAAGTAAAAACAGAAATGGAGAGAACACCATGTGACAACAGAGCCAGAGAGCAGAGTGATGCATTTGCAAACCAAGGAACGGAAAGGCTGGATGGCCAACACCAGAAGCTAAAAAGAGGCAAAGGATTCTAAGAAAAGATTCTACTAAGGCTCTCAGAGGGAGCATGACTTTGCTGACACCTTGACTTCTACCTTATAGCCTCCAGAATTGTGAAAAGATAAATTTCCATTTTTTTAAGCCACCCAGATTGTGTCACTTTGCTATGGTAGCCTGAGGAAACTAATACAAAGACTATCTTATAAATCCAAATATATTAATCTTTACCAGAATATTTGCAGAATATATTTTTAAGCAAAGCATATCTATTTCCCATGAGACTCCAACTGTATGTTTGAACAAGGGTAGTCCTATGACCTTTCTCCTCTTTTTCTGCAGTTACGGCTTTGGAAATAAAGCTGTCTATCAACATTTTTTATACCTCTCCTATTGTCCCCAACTCTACCTCATCACCCCCAATTTAGTGACTTCACATATATATTTTCTACATTATATTAGTTTTTAATGACTTCCTTCCTATGTAAATTAACATTTATAGAAACTAAAAACGGGGGTGTCTGGGTGGTTCAGTCAGTTGAGCATCTGACTCTTGATTTCATCTCAGGTCATGATCCCAGGGCTGTGGTATCAAGCCCCACTTCCTGTTTGGGATTCTCTCTCTGTCTCCCTCTGCTCCTCTCCCCAAATTCACGCTCTCCTTCTCTCTCTCTAAAAAACCAAACGACATAAACTTAAACAAAATCCATCCGTAGTTCTTATTGGCATTACTAAAGATGTTCATTTATATTAAGATCAAATCCCTAGGGATTAGTTAAATTAAATGCTAATGACATTTTGTAATATTAAATATTATTTTTTATAAATATTAATAAAATAGCCAAAATAAATATATTAATAACTGCTATATATACATTTAATAAATATTAAATACTTAAAATAAATGTATATACAAACATAAATACTTCTAAAAACAGGATATTATATATACTATTAGGCAACTTTTTAGACTTAAAATGTAAATCATAGATATGTTTCCATGGATCAATTTCTATAATGTTTAACACTTTCATAGAAATCCACCTATGAATGTACAATATTATACTTACATAGTCCATGTATAAAATGTTTAGTTTCTCTATAACAGTAATGTCACAAATAATATATTTACAAATTCTGACATATATACGTGAGAATGCTCAGCTTCTAATACTATAATTACTAAGCCAAAGAGTATATATATTTTGATTTTGATAAGTAGTGAGATTAACATTATTCAATATGAATGACAATATTGAGCTCTGATAAATTATGTAATTTGTGCACATGTATATGATATACATTGTAATCGTATCTTTTATGTTCATGTACACATATACTTCCTTAGGGAATAAATATTTTTTTAACTGATATTTAAATCCAGGGTGTAATGACATACAAATTTTGAGTGTCTGCATATGTATGTATAATATCTCTCAGATACCCACTCCCTCACATATACATTCATATGGCTATATGTGTATGCACATAATAAATCCAGAGATGTAAAGGTGAAAACACATTATATGAATCCATATAGAAGAGGAATTAAGTGAGTGAAGAACAGGAATAGGAAAGAGAAATACTTTCCATTATACACTTTTTATTACATTTTGAACTATTTACTTTGAGTATGTAATATCCTCTCCAAAACTAGTTACTTTTTAGAAATTTATATGAATGTGAAATCATAAATGCCTCAGAAATTAATAATCATAGAACCCAGTTAAACTAAGTTAGTGTAAATTTATTCCACATCAATATAACATGAATTCAAGTAAAATACGGTTAGCCAGAAATTTGTGGCTAGTACATATTAGTGAAAATTATTTTCATTACTGATCTGATTATATTATTCCTAAACATTAAGACTTTAAAGTCAATTTAAGTAATTTACGTATATTTTTTTCTTTTGAAACATACTTTTTAACAGTAACAACCAACACCCTAATTCAGACTTTATAAAAGAAAAAGAAAACCTATAATGTTTGATTTTACAATATGTAAGGTAGGAGAAATACTCATGGGTTCCAGATGGTTATATGAATGTGAAATGGAAGTCTTTTTGATAGAGTTGAGATCACTACACATTTTTAGTGGGTTCAAATTATTGATAGCCTGAATTTCCTAATAGCCTTTGCTGCCCTCCACAATACTAGCTTTTTAAAAAAATATTTTATTTATTTTTTTGAGAGAGAAAGACAGTGTGAGCAGAGGAGGGTCAGAGACAGAGGGAGACACAGAATCCGAAGCAGGCTCCAGGCTCTGAGCTGTCAGCACAGAGCCCGACGCGGGGCTCAAACCCACGAACCATAAGATCATGACCTGAGCCAAAGTCAGCAGCTCAACCAACTGAGCCCCCCAGGTGCCCCTCCACAATACTAGCTCTGAGAGCTACTGGGATAGATCCCCAATATTGAAATTACACAAGAAATGCCTCTTATGATTTAAAATGTCCAATAGGAGATGAAGCCAGAAATCCTACATTCAGCTTGAAACTGCAGAGTTACTCAAACTGTTAAAAGGAAACAAAACCTTTCACTGACTACTTCAGTTTAAGAAAAAAACTAAATCTAGAAGCAACTATTGTTTCTGGAAATACAGAAACCTTTATAAGCACGTGAAGTACTATCTTCTTCTAACTTGTTAGTATACCTCCCACTTCTAGGATTTCCAAGTTGACTTACTGGCTATTTAATTAAATACGCCAAAAAGTTATGTGACACATCCACAGGATATCGATAGAAGTGGCATTCGGCACATGGTTTATTTATATATTGCAAAATATAGTACCAGAGAGTCTTCTGAAATTATTATTACGATCACTTCAATGTGTGCAGCATAACAATACAAGCCCCTTTAAAAAACCCCCACAAATTGTTACTCTACTGCATTCAGAAAGACATACAATGCAGGCTCAGATCTTGGCAACCTGTGAAAGTGCCCAGTCGAAAATTACTAACAGCTGGAGATGACAGTTGTTTTAACAGCTGAGCTGACAGGATTAATTTAAATGCACTGAAATCAAAAGTAGATAACACCTGTTTAGTCTTCTAGGGCCATTCGACAAGGTAGGCCAAAGGAAAAATGCAGAGCCAGAACTGTGTCTCTCTCTCTCCTCGAAGGACATAGGGGCTTCAGAGGAGAATGTCACCTTTTTGATGGAGGTGGGGTTAGATTTCAGCAGCAGGGGGCTGGTCAGCCTTTATCAGTTTTTAACATCTGGTTCCTATAATGTACCCCCTTCCCTTTTTTCCTTCTCTGTCCAAGGTCTTTGACCCAAACCCAACAGTGGATAAAGATCACTAGATTTCAAAGCTACAGCTTCTCACTACAGCTTCCTAGAAATTCTCTTGGGTTAATTAATGTATTCTCTTTGAGCTTCACAGCCACAGCCACAGCAGAGCTGCTCTTTCCCCCCCCCTCCTCTCTTATCTCTGGTTCCAAAATACATCATGTCATACAAGAGTTTGCATTTCAAATGGTTGTCACAAAAATTATTCAGTAGGTTTCTGTGTAGGATATTTGTCAACAGTTGATGGTTTTCATCTAAAAACTATTTTTTCCAAAAGAAGAAATAATGAAAAAAGTTTTGTTTTTGAATTGAGGAATAATGAAAAAATGGTTTAGGTTTACATGAATGAGAATGGTAGAATATTGTGATTTCTTCAAAAGGTGAATGTAAGCCTAGATTCATGTGCTCTTATGAAAACAAGTACTTACATGAAGGAAAATCAAATAGAAAGCAGAAGTATTTATTTTGCACCACTTCCAAGAATTAGGGCTTAAATTTACCTGAGGAACATAGAGACTGTTTTCCCTTACACAAAAGAATAGTTTGGCCTAATATTAAGAATCCTAATATGCACAGATCAAAAACCATTCTATTAAAATATTTTGCTGAAATTATACTTATATCCTTTGCAGACAACAATAATGTATGGAATGGATGTTGAGTAGACACAAAATTTGCTCTCCAAAATTTTATTCAAGTCTATACTGACCCCCGTTTAAAAGAAAGTATGCTTCTGTCCTGTGGGTCAGGGAGAGGAGGCATCTTCAGGATTAAGTTGGCTTCCTTCTTAGCCAGCTCTGGACATTGAAAAGCACAGAGCATAGGTTTTTATGTTTCTTTAATTTACAACCCAAATAAAAAGATTAGACAATAATGATTTCCTTTTTTCATTTGAGAAAAAAAAATACATGTGCATAAGCGATTTGGAGGAGGCAAAATGTTTGAAAATTCCAAAGCTTTGGGGTTTAAAAAATGGTCAAAAGTGATGCATATGCGGGCGCTTGGGTGGCTCAGTTGGTTGAGCATCCAACTTCAGCTCAGGTCAGGCGCTTGGGTGGCTCAGTTGGTTGAGCATCCAACTTCAGCTCAGGTCATGATCTCATAGCTCGTCGGTTTGAGCCCTGCATCAGGCTCTGTGCTGATACCTCCTAGCCTAGAGCCTGCTTTGGAGCTTGGTCTCCCTCTCTCTGTCCCTACCATGCCGTGGTCTGTGCGTGTGTGTGTCTCTCTCTCAAAAATAAATAAATATTTTAAAAAATTTTAAAAAGTGATGCATATGCAAAGTAGAAGCATGATTTAGAATCTCAGTTGATTATGGAAAATATAGGAGATAATACTTTTTGGGGTAGGCCAAACTTCTGGGCATATAGTCTTTCTCATTTACCTATTTCATAGAAATAAGTTCTGCATTAGAAGTACTTAAAAAATATATCGATGATAGTAATCCAGAAACTCTTCCTGAAACACTCTTACTTAAAAAAAAAAAAAAAAAAAAAACCAT
>NW_027531905.1:8399384-8406459 GCF_008692635.1 Crocuta crocuta | reverse complement strand
GGAAAATCTCTTTTAACCTCATATTAACATAAATACATGAATGGCTTATCTAACAGTTAAAAATAAAACAAGTTTAAAATTAATTTTTAAAACTTCTTATTCATTTTAATTTTATTCATTCACACACACACAAAGATTCACTAGGTGTAACTGTTCTAAATAAGGGCAAAATGCTCATATTTTTCCAAGTAATTTGCAATGGTGCTGAAATATTTTTAAATCTTAGAGACTCATTAAATAATTGTATTCCTTGAAATGAACTGCAACAGTATTTTTTTAAAGCCAGGAAATTAATTACTTCTGGTAGTTATAGCTTCTACAACTAATATCTGATCAGTAACTGTATGATAGAAAATAGCTACTTATGATATATATTTCTCTTTTTATTAATAATCTAATAACAGGTTCACACAAATATTAATTCTGGTGTGACTGAGGTTTTATTACCTAATGGCTGCAATAAAGAAACTCTTGGTAGAATAATGGCCATCATATTTTCTTGTCAACATCAAAGTTATGACTATGTTATGGACAGTAAAAGTGTGATGACACACTTTACATACTTTGGGTCAAAATATGTCTAGCAATAATTTGTTCTTCTTGGTGGCTTCTTTGAGCAATTTTCAAAGGAAAAACACAGATGGGAATTTTTTTTTTCAGAAAGAAACATTTATGCTTTAAAGGACAATCTGTTATATGGTATCAGCTATTAGATCTCTTTAGAGAAAGACACAAGAAGAAAATGCAAAAATAATATTAAATAATATAAGCAAGGCCAAATCCAAAATGAAAGAAGCATAGGGTATTTATTGTTTCCTTCATATTCAGCATCTTCATTTGGGATAGAGGAGAGAGAATAATAACTCGGTAGAGTTTAAAGCTTGCGTTATCAAAATCCCACTTACTGATGAATCATTTTGTTTAAAAAAAGATGAGTATCGGCATACTACATCTCAGGAAAATGCATGCTTGTCATAAAATGTACACTAAAATACTTCCGTTTGAAAACATATAGAGTATGCAACATATAAGGAAGAAAAAAGACAAGACAGACAGTGACCTTCAAGAGGTAGTTATTGTGAGAACCCAAAGAAATTTGCTAAATGATGTGAAAAACAACCCTCAAACTGTATTTCATTTTTCTCTTACATTCAGTTATGCCTTTTTAAAAAAATCACACATTTTCAGAAATCTAATTGTATTTCTAAACCATTAAGTTCCAGAAAAATCTTGTTTTTTCTGTTTGTAATTATTTCAAAGTTTTTAGTCTACTGGGCATACAATAGTAATTGTTGATCTATTCTAATGATAGATTCCTCCACTTTTATAAAAGAAGGAGCAGTGCCTTCCATGATTTTTATCTCTTTACACAACTCAGAGACTCAAAGAAGATAATTACAAACAATGCCTGAAGAATGGTTCAGTTAATGTTAATTTATACAACAAACTAATTACTACCAAATGGTAAAAATCACATGTGGAAGTCCCTCTCTCCCACGCACATAACTAAACCAGCAGCCATCTGTCTCAGCTTGGGGAGAGCTCAGGGACACCCAGAGAAGAGAAGGAAAGGAAGGGTGCAGATGTACTAGCTCATTCACCTACATACACATCACAGGACATGATCACTGCGTTTCTGAGCACTGAATGTGTTCAGGAAAAGCAAAAGGTAAATATATAGAAAGAAGGTGTTTCAAACACATTTTAATAAAAGCACACGCTGTTCTGTAGTCATCACAGGTAAAAGCCAACCTTAGCAAGCAAATGTTTATTTTGTTTTAGACACAACTATGTACTTTAAAACTGTCATTCTTTATCCATGTATTATTTTGCTCCAGAAGAAAGAACATGCATCCTTGAATTTTCATAAGGAAGTTAGTAATTTCTGAGCTCTGGAAAGCATGTGTCCATATTTTTGACAATCAGTAAAATAATCTCCTTATATGTTATGAATGCAATTCGAGATATACTTTCTAAACTATTTATTTTGAAGTAAGTTAATATGTTTTAAAAATAAAATAATGCTATCAATATTTTGCCATTTAATCAGCCTATAATTATAGCAAATGCAGCAAAAATAAAGGCAATATTTTTCCCTTAAAATCACAAGGTGAATTGTGACATTTCAATAATAATGGCTTTTCAGATGAAATAATCTAAATGGAAATAAAAACATTAAAATGCTTTTATTTTTATAAATTAAAAGAATATTCATTTATAGATGTGTTTCAGGTATGTTTTTAATGGCATTCAGATTTCCAAAAAAGAGGAAGAGGCTTGGCAAATATTTAGTGAGTGAAAAACAGAATGAAAAAACTAGAAGTCGTAGTAATAATACTGATTTGCCCTAACATATATTCCCTATGGAACTGAAGAAATGTTGAACATATAGCATGTCCCGAATTCAGTGGAACTGGTTCTCTAGAATTGACCTTCACATACTTGATGGTAGCTACCTTGATTCAAGAAAGACCACACAGCAAACCCTGAAGCAAGTAGGTTATAGGAAATGTATGCTCCTTCACCCTCAATATAAAATATTTCTACAGGGGCACCTGCATGGCTCAGTGGGTTAAGCGTTCCACTTCGGCTCAGGTCATGATCTCATAGTTGGTGAGTTTGAGTCCTGTGTCGGGCTCTGTGCTGACAGCTCAGAGCCTGGAGCCTGTTTTGGATTCTGTGTCTCCCGTTCTCTCTCTCTGCCCCTCCCCCCTTTGTGTTCTGTCTCTCTCCCTCAAAAAGAAATGAACATTAAAAATAAAATTTACAAGAAAGAGATTTCTACAGAAGGCAATAAAAAAGATTGTATAACAATACAGCAGGACCCTAATACTAGAAATGAGGAGGCCATGTAAAATTATCTGTTTATTATTCCTTAAGATTATTTCATAAAAGTTGACACAGAGCTTCTAGAAAATATTTTTTATGAAATTCTTCTTGGATGTTCACATTATTTTTCATTTCCTTCTGCAGCTTTTAATTTATTGGACACATTTTCCCCTACCATTCATCAACCTCTAACATATAAGTCCTACATGTGTAAAAAACTAGAAAAGATTAATTTAGAGGCCATTTCTATTTTGGGCATTCCACTTAACCAGTTAGGCTTTTTAGCAAACAATGTAGGACATATTCTTTTACACTTCAGTGTTGTATTTTAAAGCTGTATATAGCAAACAGTAGAAAATTTGTAATTACCCATTTGAATAATATTTTAAAATGATCTTTCTATTTTAACTCTTTTATCTGTACTATTTTTATAGATTTTTGTGATGATCAATTTAACTCAAGAATATTCTCATCGAAGTAAGAATCTTTCAAAACAAAAGCCTAATTTTTTTTTTGCCTTTTCATTGTCTTTTTAAATATGTTAGTGATAGATATAAATTACACAAAGGTCTTCACCCAAAGAGTCTGTAAATTATGTTGTGATAGTTTCATGTAAGATACCTTCATGACTGTCCAGGCCTACAACTGGCACCTCTGTTAGAATCAGGAAGTCACTTTAGAGATGTCAGGACCCTGTAATTTTCATAATCTGGAAAATAAGGTAGGTAGGTAGGTTGATTATCAACATTACCCTTGATCTAGCTTGTAATACCTCTGGGGATGCAGGTACATATAAAAGAGAAAATTTTGATTAAAAAAAACAAACACAAAATAATTCAGGATTCTAGCAAAAGATAACATTGAAAGTGTCTGCCTTTCATTATTTGGACAAATTTATTGCAAAACAATATAGATAACTTATAAGCCACAGATCTTACAACAAAAGATCTTATCTTCTACCCCAATACATTTAATACTAGAGATTCATAGTGCAGACCAACAATAAACCTGCTTTTTATTTGGTTTACAGTGGAACACCTAATCAACCCAGTAATAAACCTAGTGCATAATAGATCTGTAAAAGTTCACTGCTCTTTTTCTCTTTTTGACCACATTTCTTAATAATAAGCTCTCCAATATGGTTTTTGTTCTTCTTTTTGCACACTGAGTTAACAAAAACATTGATATAATAGCTCTAGAATTTTATGCCTGGAAAGAACTCTGAAATCCATTAAATGTTAATAATTCTTTTTTTTAAAGAAAGAAAACTGAAGCAGTTGTACAAGATTAGACAGACAATGATTAGAGCAAAACTAGCACCCAGGTGTTCATAATTCATTATTACCTGTATTAAACTTCCTTTAGGAAGAGAGCTAGAAACCCTGGGTTGGATTCCTTGCTTCAGGTCAGAGATAGCTTATTCAACCATTTAATTAACTCATTCAACTAGGAATCACTACTAGAAACTTTGGATAATGGGATGGCAGAGGCTCTGTCCCTGCCCTCTAGGACAGGGATTAGCAGACTCTATCTGTACAGGGCCAGAGAGCAAATACTTTAGGCTTTTGTGGGCAACATTACTCAGTTCTACCACTGTAACACTAAAGTACATTATATTACAGGACACTACCTCAATATGTAAATGAATGTGTGCATGTCTGTGTCCTAAGGCAACTTCATGTATAGACACAAATTTGAATTTCAGATAGTGTTCATATAACATAAAATACTCTGATTTGGGAACTGGATACTCGAGTCTCTGAGAAGAGGCCAAAAGGAGGGCCTTAACTTTGCTTGTCCTTCCCATTGGTTGCACTGTTTTCATCTTTCTAGCATGACTATTCTGGAAACCTTCCTGGGGCAGCAGCTTTTCACAGATTAGGCACTAATCTGGTGAGTGAAAGCTGAAGTTTGGAATTTGCTCTCTTGGAGAATGCTGTGGAGATGTCTGCGACGTCTAGGCCAATGGGTCCTGCCACTTCCATCGAGGCATTGAGTAGAGAAGAACCATGTCCTTTCTCCCTGGCTACAATGGGTTTTGTAGACACAAAGGATGTCTCCTATCTGGTGGTGCATCGATCCTAGGAACTTACATCTCTCTTTCCTGCATTAACCTGTGTGAGTAGCTGCCAATTTACTGGAGGAAAAGAAACTGCTCAGAAATTTTGAGACACTAATATCATTTAGGCCACTTTGACTTCTTTATCATAAACAAGTACTTGGTTTTATCAAATGGATTCCAATAAAATACTTAAAAGTAAAAAAAAAAAATCTTCTTTTGATTTTTTTTGATAACTCAAAAATGGAAAAAAAACCCTATTCTTAGTTCATAGGTCATGCAAAACCAGGCAACAGCCTAGATTAGGCCTTCAGGCCGTAATTTGCTGACCACTGTTCTACGAGGCCAAAGTCTAAGAGAAGAGAGACACAAACACAAAATTTCTTAAGGGAGGGATGATAGGGGCCAGTAGAGTTAGCAGAAAATGAAGAGCCATCACCCAGGTGCAAAGTAAGGTGAAAGGCACTACAACCAAACACCACAAGCAAAGAAAAGCATGGTGGCTGTGAAAAGCCACAGGCAATTCGGCATTGCTAAAGCAAAAGTCATAAAGAGTGATGCAGGGAAGGGTAGGAAATGAGAAACAAGGCTGGGGAGTTAGACAGGATGTGAGCTCACTGCAGCTGCAGGCTGACTACCCACCTACTTAATAAAGGGCTCTGGGAGACCCAATAAAATATATAGGATGGCACTAGTGCTACACACAACTGAGGCTCTTTTTCCACTCTTGAGAAGAACTTAAATAGGTCCACTTTCACCCCTCTGAGGCTGTTCCACCATTGCCTCTTCTCCTTGTGCAAGAAACTTAAGAAAATGTATGGGTTGCATTTTATTAACTGCCAGCAGGACACGTGAGCATTTTAGAAGAAATGCATTAATGCTTTGTTCTATATGAATCTGTTAGACACTTATATGTGTTAGAACTTAATCAGTTTGGTTTACAATTAGAGTTATTTTAAAAATTTTTAATGTTTATTTATTATTGAGAGACAGAGAGAGACAGAGCATGATCAGGGAGGGGGAGGAGAGAGAGGGAGACACAGAATCTGAAGCAGGCTCCAGGCTCTGAGCTGTGAGCACAGAGTCTGACGCAAGGCTCGAACATCATGGACCACGAGACGATGACCTGAGCTTAAGTTAGATGCTCAATCAACTCAGCCACCCAGGCGCCCCTACAATTGGAGTTATAATGGTGGTGCCTAGGTGGCTCGATCTGTTAAAGCTTCTGACTTTTAGTTTTGGCTCATATCATGATCACACGGTTCATGAGATCAAGTCCTGTGTTGGGCTCTGTGCTCACAGCGAGGAGCCTGCTTGGGATTCTCTCTCTGCCACTCCCTCTGCTCTCTCTCTCTTAAAATAAATAATTGAAAAAACTTTAGAAAAAAATTGGAGTTATAATTACAGGAAAAAACTTTTAATGAGTTTTAATGAGTTGGGCTAAGCATTTAAATTTTTCATAATGGATCAAGAACTTAGTGTGTTTTAGCTCATTCAGTAAGATTTACATTAGGTACTAATTATCATTATCATCATCATCATCATCATCATGATTCTGGCTTACCTTTCCAATGTCATTCTGCTGGTACTAAACAAAGAATCAAAAATAATATTCTCTACTATTTTAGTGAGGAAAGCCTGAAGATGGATAAAGGGGAAGTAATATATTATATGCCCAGTCTTCTTAACTGGAGAACTAGAGACAAAGCAATTAGAATATTTTCTTGAGAGTTATAAATTTGTCTCAGAAAGGTGTGGGGAGGCAGAAATCAATAACTTGAAAATACCCAGACAAGATGGGATGATGAGTTAAACTACACTATACAAAGGTATGTTATAAAAGGGCAGATTCAGTGAATATTGTAAGAGCTTTTAGCACAAGCACTTAAGGAGAATTGGCTCAGGGTACCTGGGTGGCTTAACTGAATAAGCATCCGACTTTGGCTCAGGTCACAATCTCACAACTTGTGGGTTCAATTCCCATGTCAGCCTCTGTGCTGACAGCTCAGAGTCTGGAGCTGCTTCAGATTCTGTGTCCCTCTCTCTGCTCCCCCTCCTCATGCTCTGTTTCTCTTTCTCAAAAATAAACAAACATTAAAAAAATAAAGAGATTTGGCTAGGGCAGTCTTGGTAGCCATATGACCTTCATAGATGACAAACAACAACAGATATGTATACTGTATACAT
>NW_027531905.1:8396251-8399342 GCF_008692635.1 Crocuta crocuta | reverse complement strand
CCAAGTCATTTTAGAGCATAAGTATGTGCACTGAAGGACCCTCCCCTCTAATGAAAGAGCTTCCTGTACCTCCTCATTCACAGCTCCTTACACCAGGAAGATGCATGGTTTACCTTCCCCAAAAGACTGTGTGAGCAACATAGGGAGAGAAAGTGTATCATTGATTATTGTCTTCTCATTAACACTTATAAAATAACCTGCATATACTAGGGCCTCCATAAAGGTTTTCTGTCACAGTGAGAGGAATGAGTGGAGAGGTGAACAAACACAAAGGTGTCACAGAGAAAGGAGGTATTGACTCCATGTTGGGCATCAAGAGAGACTTTATACAGGTTATGAACAAGTAAAATACAGAACAGAATGGGGAGTTCTGTTCCATCCTGAGATCCTCGAACTTTGTGTATTTTCTTTTTGTCAAAAATTGTGCTAGGTCGAAATTTTTAGTTTAGATATTAAGAGTGAGATAAATGCTCCCAAAATCTAAGTTGTTTCTTATATATTGTGTGTGTGTGTGTGTGTGTGTGTGTGTGTGTGTGTGTGTGTGTGTGTTCATTTCATTCTAGGGAAATTTTGGAGACCTAACAGTTGACAGATTTTGTCTTACGTATGTGAAAATAAACATATATTAAAACAAACTAAAAAGAAATCTAAAAACCAGTTACAGATAGAGATTTAATACTTCTTTAATTCTAAATCTTTAAAAACAATTATTGGACAATATTTCAGATGGTTTCATATTGTTTGGAATTTAGACAAGCCATTTCTAAAGGCAATATTGTATGTGTCTCTATTTAATGCAATATACTTCGAAACTAGCAAATATTTTTATTTTAAATATTTGAAATTTAGAAAACAAAGGGGGAAAATCCTGGCAATAAAAAATAGGGGCTCCAAGGCTTGCAATGCTTTCTCACTTAATTCACATTTTTTATTAGCCCCTAATTATAGTATCCCTTAAGGGAAAAAGATGAGTTAAAAATGTTCAACTTCAGTTTCTTTTCAGGTGTGGTGGTTCCTTCCTAATGAATCCCATAAGCTGAATGGAGAAAAGGCCAAGTAAAACAAGAAGGTAGGTGTCTTCCCCTGTGCAGGACAAGAATAGCTAAACCTATGTATCGCGGAGGTAAAACATGAGCAAACATGTCGAACTCCTCCCCCTTCTACTTTGCTCATGGAAGTTTCTCTCCCCAGCATTGGGAGCACTACACCCTATAAAGGCTGAGAACTGGCCTGTCCTATTTACACTGCACTGCTCTTGACATGGTGACCTCCCCGTTCAGTGCTTTTCTTCACTTACACGCAGCATCTTGACCCTGGTGGGAAATATTAGAGTGCTGGAGCCAGGGCTGAAGCAAAAACATTAGGGGATTTAAAAAAAAAAAAAAAAAAAAAAAAGCAAAAATAGAGAAAGATAACAAAACTCCAAAGGAAGGGGAGTGTGTTTTGCTCATTTATATGTCTTTCTGCTCCCCAGTCTTCCACATGACTAATGTCACACAACGGTATGGAAAACTTTTGGGCAAATTTCTACAACAAACCATAACTTCTCAGAAAAGAAAGGCCTAAGCAACAGAGATTTAATTCATCTTGAAACAGCAAATCAATTCTTATCTATTAACACACTAAATACAGCATAGGAGCACTGTCCTGTTATAATAAACAGACGTGCTCAATTATGGTGTGCTTTCCCAGCTACTGATCTCCTCAGTAATTATACCATGCAATGAGCTCAACATTGATATTATATTAATATGCAGGGAGGAGAGAACTTAGATACAAATTAAATCAAGGCTCGATATTTCAGTGAAGCTTACATAAGGCCTGAGAACAAATGGCATGTTTCTTAGAAGGAGGTAATAAAGGTGATTTGTATAATATCTCATTTTCTACTTCTAATTAAAAAGTTGAGAAATGAAAACTACCTTAGAATCCTATTCTCTTAACTGTCCATTTCAAACAAAGCCGACAAAGCTGTCTATCATGTTTCATAATCACCTGTACCTGTCACATTAACCACAATAACGATCTTCAAAAAAAAACACATTTTATATAGACATGTTGCACTAAAAAGCGAATGGCAAATAGAAACTTCTCTTCTACAGAGACAAAACAAAAAGATAAAGTTCAGGAAAAGGTTTCTTACCCTTTTGCAGAACTGTCAAACAACTTCTATTGACCAAGAAAAGCACAGAGTAAACACACTAAACAAAAGAAATGATGAAAGATGTATTTACTTGTTCAGGGCCTTTATTTCTCTTTCTATTTCACATACACCCACACTCAACAGTCTGCATTGTGTTAATAAATAACCAGGAGCAACCTAAGTGAACAGAGGAGGGGTTTCTATGATGCTGTCAGGTACCAGACAGTTGCTTGGCACCGCTGGGACAGCTCTCTACATGGGAGTTGGGCGCCCACATTAAAAAGAGAGAGAGTGTATAGGTTAATGGATGGATCCTCTTATTTCTTAGATCCAATAGGAGGGAAGGAAGAAAAGTTGGAAAATGACAGGTATTTGGAGTTGCTCAATCCTCACCATTTGAGAAGGAACCGATCAATCTTACAGACCTTGTCCTGCCAGAGTAACCCTTTACTCAATAACTTGCTATGGTTATTTGGAAAGTTATGAAACTACAATTGCAAATACTTTAACATTTATGAGCCTTTTATTACTTTATTTTTCAAATTGTTTCCAATGTTGGCTCCATGCTTTATTTATTCTGTGTGTGTGTGTGTGTGTGTGTGTGTGTGTGATATATGTGTGTGCATATATATATCAGAATATATATGTATATATATCAGATTAATTTGAAATATTCTTACTTAATTTGTGTTTCTATTTTCTAAAATACAAAAAGAGGTCCAAATAATACACATGAATTGTGACTAAAATCCCAACTCAGTGATCAGGGTGTTAGAGTTTACCTCATTTATGACATTAAATACACAAACAAAAAAGCTACTGTGTTATGTCAGCCTGAGACATTTCAGTGCTTTGAGCTTACTCTTCATAAAAGTTTGCTTCCAAATGTCCCGTGACAGTCTTCCCTAAAGCTATGGGAAAAGTCTATAAGTGAAAATAGGCTAAGTA
>NW_027531905.1:8305520-8396139 GCF_008692635.1 Crocuta crocuta | reverse complement strand
TCTGAAATTCTACTTCACCTTTTCTATTATAATATATAAATATGTAAGTTTTTTTCATCCATTTATTCATTCATTGCCTCATAAATGTGACATGTAGATGACCTAGGAGATAATTAATTGCAAAGACAGAGGAATAAAAGCTGGTTTTAAAATTCAGGACATAGAAAGAAGGAAATTCATTCTAAATTTCACACAGGATCTTCCCCTTAACCATTAAACTCCATCATCCAAAAATGGGCGCACCGAGCACAATCTGGTATCTGAAGTTTATCATCATGTACGATGGACTTTCTTAATCAATCCAAATGTCCAGGTCATATGCTCATGCTGGTCTGCCCTCGCCTCACTGCTCCCTCACCATCTTGGCCACACTTCTCCTCAACATTAAGGGTAGTTGAGAAAGGCACACTGGGAGTCCTTGTGGTCTCAGAACTCCGGGAGCAGGTGGCACAGGAAACTCTGAGTGAGCTCTCCACTGACTCTAATGCTGTCCGTGCCTTCCCTGTAAGCAACTCCTATTAAAAAAAAGACCAAGCATCCACTAGAACAAAACCAAGCAGGCCTATTTAATTAGGGCATTTGCTTGATATCCACTTCTTCATGTTAAACACACAGCCACACAGGCCTAGGAGGTCTGATTAATTTTAATATGCATGGTCGTGACAAGTGCCTCAAGGGTAACTGAGTGAAAAAAACACATACACGCGCAAATACAGAAAATCCTCCAGCTAGTCTAGTGTGAGAAATCAGTTTCAGAAAAATTCTGTGTCTGTTCCCCAGATTAGAGTGTTACTATTCAGCAAGGGCCTGAACCTTTAACGTGAGGGAAGAGAGGGCTCAGAAACAGGTGGCTGGCTCTTCACTCTTGAATAAATGATATCTCCAAAAGCCGTGGCACATAAGCAGCAAGAAGGGCTGGCACATTCCGCTAATGTTTATCTCGAAATGTACAGCCTGGGTCAGTGGGTCTTTTTTAAGTGATCCATGTATTAAAATGGAAAATCTGGAACTGACGGTTTTAGCGAGAACAAGAAAAATAGGGGTGCCATATTTATCTGAAAGGTTTAGAAAATATTAAAAACACTTGGGGATAGAGGTGTTGCAAGGATCATTTACAGAGTCTTCTCAGGAGAGAAACTCACATATGAGCAGGAATCAAATAGAAGTCTTCTCTTAACAGACACCCTGAGAAAAGAATGCTAGCTTGATTGTTTTCAGAGAGATGACCACTAAGGACAAAATATTAAACATCCTTTCATATTACTAACAAACATGCAAGTTCTAGTTTAAAAGAATAGAAGTTTTCTTGGCCAAATGGGTTTCTTGTCCAGACAATCCTGGATCTCAGCTCAGAGACCTACTGCTTTATATAAATAAGAGCCCAAAGGTAATCTGTGAACCATCACAGTCCAAGTCAGAAGGACTTAGAAGAAAATATAAATTAATTTCCTATAACACTTAAGGAAATAAAAAAAAAAAACTATGAAGACAAACCACTACAATGGATACTGCCTGAAAAAGAGCTGACAGCAAAGTTTCACTTTAGTGTTGAAAAATTACAAGGTTTCAAACTCCACTAACTGTGCTAAAGTTAAAACACTTCTTCCTGAAGAAAGAGGCTCGGCAGCATTGGAGGGTGTCTTCTTGTCCTGACCTTTAAAAAATAAACTCTTTTCTTTATCATCATTTTATGAGTGTCGATTTCCATACAGTGGTGCCTTTGAAAAGGGTGCCTGGAGGTTAGACTCTAGCTTGCTCAACAAGAAGAGAGACATTTTCTAGTGACAGACTGCACAGATGAACACAGAGCCACAATGCATTAGGAGCAGCCTCCGACAGCAGCGGGAGTGTGAAGGAACAAAACTTAAAAGGGCTCAATTGAAAAGTACCCTTGTTTGTCCTTCAGTGGAACAGCACTTACAAAGCCTCTTCAACATGTACTTTGTCAAAAGGACAGTGAGTAACTAAACAAAAGCAACTCAAACCTCTGCCAATTAAAGTATCTTTAAGCTTTTCCCCTGATCCGTTCACTTTTTATTTTTCCCACCTCATCAAATGTGGTTTTAAAACAAGAGTGAATTTCAAAGTGCTCTCTTCTTTGCCCAATTAATGGAATGCTTTGGAATTTTGAATTTAGGAAAGTCAATCTCCATAATTTCCTTATGAGAAATAGTAATTAAAAAGTTGGTAAAATTAGGGGGCCATTCTGAATTTCTATTTCAGCTTGTCTGTTAATGTAATGTGGTTCAATTTAATTTCTAGGGGGCTGCTCGACAGCAGACATTTAAATTATAAGAACAGGCATTGTGATTTATAATGTGAACTCAAACATCAAACATGCAATGCCTGTAGGGATGTTCACAAAGCCAAATATCATGTACCAGGGGCCTGTCTTTTCCACAGAATAATTGCATTTAATACTGTAGCACACCACAGATGAAAATACACTATTTATAATATGTACGTTAGGGCCCCTAAAATAAGTCCTAAATCAGGGGGAAATTATACCCATTTAGAGAGTCTATTGGTTCTATATGCCAACATATTTATAATAAAAATTAAAAGAGCATTAACTAATTATTTGTGGTGGGGGAAAAAGTATAAGTAAAGTATCAAAGAATGTGCAACCAACTCAAGTATTTTCAACAGATGTATCTAAATGACACATTATAAAATAATATCCATACATTGAAAGTTTTAAGAGAGGATAATTCATGATGGACCATTTATAGATACTTCCTGTTTCACAAACATCTAGTGACAAACTTAAAAACTATCCACCCAAGTCTACAATCGCTACAAATGGAGTTAAATGAAAGATGTTTTTTGTTTTGTTTTGCTTTGTTATCTGCCACTGAGGATTTACACTGCATTGCACCGTGTCAGGGTGATATCTACTTAAGTGTTTCCACCTAAGAAAACAATCTTTCTCATTGTGTCTGATAGAGACACAGAGAAAATGAGAATGAAAATCTCAGTATCCCCTTCACTCACTGATGGTCTATAATCTGCAGATAACTCTGAGAGTAAAGGCTTGAAGTATGTCACAATATATACTTTTCCAGGCCCATCCCATTGTTTTTGATTAGTCCTCACAAGAAGAAAACTAACTCTTTGTGAAGTCTGTACTAAAAGCAATGAACTGTTGCATGTAAAGCAACACTGGGTGATTTTGGTAATAGGTTGTGCCTTTAGGGTCTTGTAATAGAAATTGTGAGCGAAGAGTTTCTAAAGTTCAGAAAAAAGAAGTTCAAGTCGTGTAAATAATGACAAAGTCTAGTTCTAGTAGAAATGAAATTTCACAAATAAATGCAGTTTCTTACACACAAGGAGTACACTCATCACGGCACAACAATTTTGGAGGTGTGGGCGTCACACTCTAAGAAGGAAGAACACTGACAGATAAAGATGCTAAATAAAACCAAGCATATGTGGGATCTGAAAAGGACTACACACACACACACACACACACACACACATACACACACACACACAGAATGAAAAGGAAAGAAAGCATAATGGGGGAGGAAAGGAAGAATAAATAAACTACATAAAAGAAAGCTAAAATCTTAGAAAATTATGAAACTTTGGCCAGGAGAGCCCTCACTTAAATTTCTCTTCAGCACACATTCCCACTTACTGTAGAAATAAGAACATACCAAGTCCACAAACGCAATGTTAAAATGCCTCTCCATATCAGTCGCAGTTTGCAACTTGGTTCGTATCAATTTAGAAATTGTTTTTCTTTCTTTTGGAACAGTAATTCTTGAAGTAGAAAATCACCTAACCATACTTTATTTAGGGAAATTTATATAAATAAAAATCAAAGCAACTACCTCTCCCAGGATTTTTATGAACATTGAGTTTGTTGTTGTTGTTGTTGTTGTTGTTACTGTCAACTACATATCTTAAATTTCCAGAATTTTGCAGGTCCGAATCATATTTCTTCAGTACATAAAAGCATCCTGGGAAAACAACATTGGGAACTAGAAAATGTTTCCAGGTGCCTAAAGTACCAATGTTTCTAACCAGCCAAGAGGTGACAATGACAGTAACTGGTGCAATCCCAAGTTCTAGTTATAATTTAGAAAGTACTGGGGCGCCTGGGTGGCTCAGTCGGTTAAGCTCCGACTTCAGCTCAGGTCATGATCTCGCGGTTTGTGGGTTTGAGCCCCGCATCGGGCTCTGTGCTGACTGCCAGCTCAGAGCCAGGAATCTGTTTCAGATTCTGTATCTCCCTCTCTCTCTGACCCTCCCCTGCTCACGCTGTCTCTCTCTCTTTCTCAGAAATAAATAAAAAAACATTAAAAAAAAAAAAAGAAAGTACTTTCATGTGCATTACCTCATTTGTTTCCTTCAACAACCCTCTGATGAAAGTAAGGCACCTAGCATTACCAACTGAAGGCAGATATTCATTACATTAAAAATTTTTTTTAATGTTTTATTTATTTCTAAGAGAGAGAGCAAGAGCGAGAGCAAGAGTGACGGCGAGCAGGGGAGGGGCAGAGAGAGAGGAAGACACAGAATCTGAAGCAGACTCTAGGCTCCGAGCTGTCAGCACAGAGCCCAATGTGGGGCTTGAACCATGAGATCATGACCTGAGCCGGAGTCGACACTGAACGTACTGAGCCACCCAGGCGCCCCAGATATTCATTACATTAACACAAGGAGTATAGCGACTTCGAAGCAAGAAAATGTAATGGTTTCTTTAATAAAAATAATAAGGTAGGGACACCTGGGTAGCTCAGTTGGTTGAGCGTCCGAGTCTTGGTTGTGGCTCAGATCATGAACTCAGGGTCTTGGGATCCAGCCCTGAATGGGGCTCAGAGCTGAGTGTGGAGCCTGCTTAAGAGTTTCCGTCTCTCCCTCTATCCCTCCCCTGCTCACGCTCTCTCACCCACATGCTGTCTCTCAATTATTATTATAAATAATAATAAAATTAGTAATAAAAGGGTAGATGTTCAGCTTTATGCAGGGAAACTCTCATTTAAAATTTAAAAATGCCTCATGATCCCGAGTTTGGAAATTCTACCCTTGAAGTAACATGCTAGATTTCTTGGAAGACTAGAGGGAACAGAGAAGGTGCTGAAAAGAATCAGTCATTTTTTTTACCATTGCCCTCTATCTAACACGAACTGTGTAGGGGGGTTGGGGGAGGGAAGGTTGTGGAACAGAAGATCCAAAGTTAGGAGGCCCCTATCTTGAGCCCATTATAAGAAATAAGAATTCCCCTGCCATGCCAACCCTACACACATAGAAAAGGGTGCTCGTCTCCATGATGATGACAGGCTATTAAAGAACCAGTTATAACTCTGAATTTTGAAAAAGTATTCATAGATCAACCCAACTTACTTCTCATTCTGCCTACAGCAGTGGGGGAGAATTACTGTCTACGGCCACTAATCCATAGACAATGCCAATGTATTTCCTTAGAGAAATGTGAACTATTAGAGTCATTTAAAAGATTAATGTGAACATAAAGTTTTCCTTATACATATATCTTAGTTTTCTACCCTGGATCTTATAATAACTAGTTTTGTGACCTAGGACAAGGTTTTAACCCTTAAGTCAAAGAAAAAAAAAAAACTGAAAGTAATGATCTGAAAGATTAAATAATGATAGGGGTACATATATGAGGAGAAGAAGTTTGGAGAAGACAAGGTGATGAGATAAATAGGGAGGTCAAGGCAGAGTTTGGGTATGACAGGAAGAAAAGAGAATGTTAAAACCAGAACAAAAAGACAAATGAAACTTTTCCAATTGTAGGGGAGTGTTAGTTAGCAAAGGCTACAAAATGTCAATTAGTGGTTTGATCGTCAGAGTTAAGATAATCACCTTTTATGTATCAAGCCCATTAAGAAACAGACAGGCACAGGTAATTAAGCTAGGGACTCTTCATTCACAAACTATTGTAGAAGACAGGAGGTAAATAAACAATAGTGATAATGAGGTAATAAGAACTAATAGAAGTGAGCTAGTGCCCATAGGGTAGCCTAAGCCAAATCCTGACAAAGGTGTTCAGAGGAGGTGCTGAGTCTTAAAAGGTGAATAAAAATTCACTGGGTAGGTAAGACAAGGAATGACATTTGAGGAAGAAGAAACCGCATATTAAAAAGTACAGTAGTATTAAAAATACCGTACTGAAAGAACCAAAAGCAGTTTGATAAGATAGCACAAGAACATGTACCTTAGAAAGTAGTGAAAAGTAAGGTTAGGGAAAAAAAGGGGTTGAGTCAGATTACATATGGTCTTATATTCAATGCCAAGTAGTTTGGTGGATGACAGTAATTTTGTTCTAATTCTAGTTCCTCCGTATAATAAGAACATAAGCAAGTTACTAAGCCTCTGTTTTTTCATTTTTAAGATATAAAACAATGTTAACTTGAGAGTTTTTGAGGATTAAATGCGGTAGCTCACATAATATCTGGCAGAGGAGTTGAATCTTTGTTACGCTGTTTCCTCTCCCATCCTCAACACACCGATGGCCCCATTGAGCTGGAGGTATAAACATCCTTTCAACAAATATTTTAAATGTTTACAATGTGCACTACCCTCATCCCTCATGGTTAAGGAATTTCACAGGGGGGAAGAAACTGACAAATATATGGACAATTATATTACAGTAGAGTACAGGTAACAATGGAGGCAATTAACAGTACTTTCGACAGATGACAAAGATGGGGCCACCTGGGTGGCTGTTGACTGAGCCTGACTTCAGATTGGGTCATGATCTCCTCATTCTCTGAGCCCTGCATCAGGCTCGCTGCTATCAGCAAGGGGCCCCCTTTGGAACCTCTGGCCCCCTCTGTCTGCCCCTCCCCCACTTGTGCTCTGCTCTCTCTCAAAAATGAAGAAACATTAAAAGAAATGATGACAAAGTTAAAGCAGTGAGCACAAATAACTCTTTCTCGCAACTGAACCTGGAGTGATGAGGAACACATAGTGATGGGAATCAAGAAAAGATGAGTTTTGCTTCTTGTGTTTCTAGAAGGAAGAGATGTAAATTTGCCCATAAGCCGAAATGGCCATTGCAAAGAGATATTTAACAGAGCACTGACGATAATAATGAAAAATGAAAAAAAGAGGCCTGCTATAATCTTTGTATCTAAAAGAATTCTATTTTAAGTAAGGTATTTAAAGTTCTCATCAAGGTAAAAGTTATTCTCATCTGCGCTGTTAAATATCCAAAGTTTGAATGAAAATCTAGTTAAGGTCTGAATCTGACCCACTAACATCAAATGCTCATCTCTATTTATAGATCATCCCTAGCTACTGGAACTTGAGAGCTCAGGACATTTGGGGATACCTATCTATTTTGGCTTTATTAGGTAAATTGAGATATCTGGTTGCCTTAGATTCAATCAAATTTAACAAATAGCAAAATACTCTTCAAAACTAATATAGTGACGTTATTTCTAAAAGACCAAGAATAAGAGAATAAAGGATGTCTGAATGTATGCTGTAACTGAACAATAAAGAACCTGAACCTATAAGATGTGGACTGGATTCTCATTTGGCTTTAACACTGACTTGCTCTGTGATCTCTGGCATATCTCTGCCTCAGTCGGTCTCAGTCTCCCAGTCTCTCTGTCTCTGTCTCTGACTCTCACAAATGAGGGTAGGGTCCTAAAATGTGTCTATACTTTATCCCGATTCTGAATTTCGATTGCTCCACAACTGCTTTGCTCCCAGACATAATAAAAACTAAAACAAATTTTTATTAAGATACTCTCCAAGGCATTTTTGCTTCAGCACTTTAAACTCAAAACAGTTCAAACTGAGCTGATTTTCCATTAAAACTTTCTGGAAATTTGATCACCACTGAGGCATCAGAAACTTACTTCAGCAGAAAATTATTAAGTAATACTTTATTATTTAATATTTCAAAGGAATTTAGACACACATGGGCTAAAGAGTAACATTAAACTATTACTAGCAAAATTCCTAATTGGAAGAAACAGTGTAACTAGTGGTTGACAGCATGGATTATAGTTTAGGTTGACTTCAGTTTGAACAATGACCCTGACACTTAGTCACACTATGACATATTTAATCATGCTTTCTCATCTGAAAATAGAGATAATAAGAATAAGGATATTTAGTTCATATGAGTGGCACTTCCTGAAATTTGGATAGCTATAAACAGCAGCCTTGGTTATAAGGTTTATGTAAAGATTAAATGAAGTGTTTCCTACAAATTATGAAACACTACAGTTAACACATGATATACACCTAATACATGTTACATTTCCCCCACCAATACTTCATTATTTAATAAAAGTTTTGATGCAGATATTGCATTTTCCATATTATAATATTAAACCTCATTGTTATCCTTACTTAAAGACTACCTGATAGGGCTTAGCTATTACCAGATATAATGCAACTATATTACATAGGCCAGATATTTTGAGCTGTGAATTTTCTATGAAGTTTGGCACTCCATGTCAGTTAAAAGACACTGGACAAGAGGCGCCTGGGTGGCTTAGTCGGTTAAGCGTCTGACTTTTCGCTTAGGTCACGATCTCGCGGTTCATGGGTTCGAGCCCCGCGTCGGGCTCTGTGCTGACTGCCAGACCTTTGTGAATAATGATAGGCAAAAATTCTGATGGAGGAAAAAGATACAAACAAAAAATACATTAATACATTTTCTCCTATTTATAACTTTTAAAATATCTTAATTGTTTGAAAAACTAACATAGCTGGAATAAAAGAGCCATTTTTTCTTCAACTCATAAGCAAATCTAATTTTCTTTGTAACCATTTCACTTCAGTGGCCTCCTTCTGTACGACACACCATCCTCTTCTAACTTCTCTGAATTTTTGTTAGTTTGCTGCTGGCAGGGATAAGGTCGGAAATAATAAAGACTTTCTACTGAAATCTACTTTCCCCCCTCAATGAGGGGAAGCAAAGGCATGAATATGGCACCTTCATAATGATTTAGCTGGGGCTTAATGAAATTTTCATCACAACCTGCTGTTCATTTTAATGGCCTTTGAAAAACAATGGAAAAAATAGCTTGGGGGAAGAAAGGATTTTTTCTGTGGCATATATTTGTGAGCTTAACATTTAGCTCCATTCACCCTATCTCTGGTCTCCTCATCCCCATATTGCTGCTCTCATCATAAAGCTATTACAATGTTTTGTCGTTTTTGAGTATAAGTTTTGCAGTTCTTTTGTTAAATTTATTCCCATTTTATTCCTTTGATGCGTTAGTGCATCACAGCTATGCTCATTTGTACTGTAAACAGTGTCATCCTAATGCTTAGATAATATCAGGTCTTGGTATCCATTCTCATGTCCAACCATGCCTTTCGATTAATGGAGTATTTAAAGCCAATGTAACTTCCTATTTACTGTTGGGACTTTTACATATCTCCCTGGATATATTTCCCCATTTTTTTCTCTTTGCAGTTAAATAAGAATTTGTCGACATCCTATTCCTTTCTTATGATACAACTTTCTGCTTTTCCATAATATTTTTTCTAAGTGACTAAGAACATCACTTTATTGAATACATAAATTGCTGCTTGACATATCTCTCAATTGCTGCAGTTATTAAATAAACATTCCTGTCATGGCAAATTTCCTTATCAATAAAAGTGAATGCATTTACATTTCTGTGTACTAGAAACATGTACTAGGAATCTTCTATATGTAAACACAAATGTATCATAGTGGTCTTGTTCGTATATAAAGTATCTGTCTTGAATTCAGGTTTTTACATGTTTGCCATGTTCAATTTATATTCCTGTTCAATAAAGACTATCTCTGTATTTTTCAATGCCTTCGTTTTATTATCTTGAGCTGAGCTTTTACTATATCTGTAGGGAGGAAAACTGCAAAAAATTATGAAAACAGTATAATGTCCACATGTAATAGTCATGTTTCTTCATGTCAGCTCTTCCTGCCGCAGATGCTCTATCTCTGCTCTTTTGCTTGTGTAGCTGTTACTAGATAATATGCTTTACTATTAAGTCTCAATACCTCTAAATGTTTCCTGCTAAGCAAATTGGGAGGCACTGTCTAGGGTCTTCTTAGGGAACTTATTCATTTGGATCTGGCCTGTCATAAACCTCCAAATTAAGGGTCTATGCAACTATTTAGAAGCCAACGTGACACCTTGGAGAAATAGCAAGGTCAATATACCAAATTTCCAGTGAGAATATCATTTCAAGATACCCTCTCCCTCCACAAAAAATACTTTGTAATCCAACATATAGCACTACAATGGTAGTTCTTCCTAGATGTTAGACCTGGACCACACACACATCTCAAAGAAAAATTAAAAATTAACATGTGAGGGAGACACTTCCCAATTCATTCTATGAATCCAATATTATCTTGCTAGAAAAATCAGATTAAAACATTACATTAAAAAAACAATAACAACAACTCTAGACCAATATCTGTCATGAACATAGATACAAAAATCCTCAATGAAGTATTGACAAATTGAACCCATTGATACAGATATTGTAAGCCACAGCCAAGTGGAATTTATTCTAAGTTTGCAAGGTTCATTTACCTTTCAAAAATCACATCATATGAACATGCTAAAGGAGTTAGAGATTATTATGTCAAGCAAAATAAGTCAGTCTGAGAGAGACAGTTGCCATATGATTTCACTTATATGTGGAATTTAAGAAACAAAACAAATGAGTAAAGGGGGTAAAGAGAGCAAGGCAAACCAAGCAACATACTCTTAACTATAGAGAACAAACTGATGGTTACCAGAAGGGAGGCCACTGGGAGGATTGTGTGAAATAGGTGATGGGGATTAAGGAGTGTACTTGTGATGAGGGGCACTGGGGTGGCCCAGTAGGTTAGGCCTCAGACTTTGTCTCTGGTCATGATCTCACAGGCTTGTGAGGTCCAACCTGGCTTCAGGCTCTGTACTGACAGCTCAGAGTCTGGAGCCTGCTTTGGATTCTGTGTATCTCTCTTTCTCTCTGTCCCTCCCCCACTTATGCTCCGCCTCTCTCTCTCTCTCTCTCTCTCTCTCTCTCTCTCAAAATTAAATAGACATAAAAAAAGGAGTGCACTTGTGATAAGCACCCAGTATTGTATAGAAGTGTTGAATCACTATATAATGCAACTGATAGTAATATTACACTGTATGCCAACTAACTGGAATTTATTTTTTTCAATTAACTGGAATTTAAATACTTCAAAAATACATCATATCAATTGAAGAAAAAAATTGACAAATTTTAATAACTATTCATGATAACAACTCATGGCAAACTAGAAATAGAGGGAAATTCCCTCCACTTGATAAAGAATATCTATATAAAACCACAGCTAATATATTTAATGATGCCTAGAAACCTTCTCTTTATAATCAAAAAGAAGTCAAGGATGTCCCATTTTACCACTCTTATTCAACACTGTACTGGAAGCCAGCTAATATAGTAAGACAAGAAAATGATATAAAAAAGTATACACCTTGGGAAGGAAGAAATAAAACTGTCTTCATTCACAGATAACATGATGGTCTATATAAAAAATTTAAAGAATAAACAAAAACTCCTGGAGATAATAACCAAGTTTACCAAGGTTATAGAAAAAACAGGATAAAAGGTTAATATGCAAAAGCCAACTGCCTCCCTTTATACCAGCAATGAATAACTGGAATTTGAAATTAAAAATACAATATAGTGGCACCTGGATGGCTCAACTGAGTAATCACCCAGCTTCAACTCAGGTCATCATCTCCCCATTCGTGAGTTCCAGCCCTACCTCAGGCTCTGTGATGACAACTCGGAGTCTGGAGCCTGCTTCAGATTCCAAGTCTTCCCCCCTCTCTCTGGCCCTCCCCTGCTCATATTCTGACTCTCAAAAATAATCAAATATTTAAAAATAGATAAATAAAAACACAATGTAATGAAAATACCATGCATAAATGTAATAAAATATATAAAAGATCTATATGCAGAAAACTATGAAACTCAAAAGAAATCAAAGAAAATCTTAAACAATAGAGAATTATATTCATGACACAAAGACTAAATATTGTTAAAATATCAATTCTTCTAACTTCCCAGGAAGTAATTTTGTAGATAGCAAGACTAATTCTAAACTCTACAGGGAAAAGCAAAAGAGTCAGAATAACACACACAATACTCAAGTAAAAGAACAAAGTTGGAGGATTGACAGTACTCAACTTTCAAGTCATAGTAATTAAGACAGCAAGGTATTGGCAAAGCAACAGACAAATTGAACAATGGAACAGAATATAGTGGGCAGAAATAGCCCCACACAAATACAGCCAACTAAACTTTGGTGAAGGGACAAAGGAAATTCTGTGGAGATATGATAGTCTTTTCAACAAACGGAGCTAGAACAACTGAACATCTATATGCAAAACCACAAACTAGACAGAGAACTTAAACCTGTTACAAAAAGTAACTCAAAGCAGATCACAGACCTAAGTTGTAAAATGCAAACCTACGTAATTTGTAGAAAATAACAGAGGAGAAAATCTAAATAACATTAGGTTAGGCAACATGCATTTAGCTATAGCATCAAAAGTATGATCCTTCTAAGAGGTAAGCTGGACTTTATGGAAATTAAAAAAAAAAAAGTTCTACAAAAAATGTTAAAAGAAAATAAAACACAACCCATAAACTGGAATAAAATATTTGCAAAACACACACCCGATATAGGACTTGTATCCAAAGTACACAAAGAATTCTTTAAACTCAATAATTAAAAAAAAGCCCTCAATTAACAAGTGAGCTAAGGATATAAACATATACAAAGAAGATATATGGATGGCAAATACACATATGAAAAGATGCTCCACATCATATGTCATCAGGGAACTACAAATGAAAACAATGAGATGTCACTACAAACCAATCTGAATGGATAAAATCCAAAGAACTGACAATATCAAATGTTGGTGGAGATATGGAGCAAGAAGAACTTACATTCATTGTTGCTGGGAATGTAAAATCTCACAGCCAGTTTGGAAGACAGTTGGCAGTTTCGTAGAAAAGCTAAGCATAATCTTACCACACATTTCAGCTATCACATTCCTAGGTATTTATCTAGTTGAGCTGAAAACTTATGTCCACACAAAAACCTTCACATAAATACTTATAGAAGTTTTATTCTTAAACAAAAACTGGAAACAACTATGATGTCCTTTGATAGGTGAATGGATAAACAAACTGTGGTACATTCATACAATGGAATTTTATTCAGTGCTGAAAAGAAATGAGCCGTGAACAGATATGAAGGAAACTTAAATGCACATTGATATGGGAAGGAAACCAGTTTGAAAGAAACATACTGTATGATTCCAATTTTATGGCAGTGTAGAAAAGGCAAAACTACAGAGATTAGTAAAAAGATCAGAGATTGCCTAGAATTCTGGGGAGAGAAGGAGGGAGGAACAAATGAAGCACAGGGGATTTTTACGGTTATCAAACTGTTCTGAATGATACGATAATGGTGGACGAGTGATAATATACGTTTGTCAAGACATGCAGAAATGTACAATATAAAGACTGAATCTTGATGTAAGAGGATTCTACAAGATAATTTAAAAAATTGAGAGATACTAGAAAAAACACAGAAGGAATTTAATCATATTACACATGTATGCAGAAACCTCATACGGAATGAGGTAGAGGAAAAATCACCTAAGTAATTTTGGAGATGAATGGAATCTGTAAAACTAAAGGCAAAGACATTGCACAGAGGTACTACAGTCTTTTTATAAAGATGTTTCCCATGGCAGTATCAGTTAATAATCTCATACTGTTATGCATATACACAGGAATTGGACAATAGGCAAACGGATGGTGGGTAGTAGGATCTGGGTTATCACAGCTGGGATATAGGAATGTAACAGTAACAAGCAATGAGGCTCGAATGATCCATGTGGAAATTGATTATATTTTCAGATATTAGTAAGAACTCATGTTTAGCTTAATATATAGACAGACATAGAAATATTTATAGATACATATGTACAAAGGTTAGTATGCACATATATTTCTTTGTTTTGTCAGATAAGGGGCCCTAAAAGAAAGGACACCTTAGTAGCAAGGAACAAACTTTGTGTCCAGATCCGGCTTTCTAATACCATTCTCCAGTAAAATAAACCAGGGCTTCTTAGAGAAATGGCTGATTCTAGAACTAGGGCATGTAATACCCACCATGAGTCTGCAGCACCCTACAGTGCCAGAAAGTAAAGAAGTGCTCAAGAAAAAAAAAAAAAAATTACCCACAATCACAGTGATATGTCAACATGACACAGAAGTCAACAGAAAGAACTTCCAATGGCCAAAGCTGAAACAAGTTGAGCAACAAAATAAAGTAGAATTAGATTATAAGTCCAAGTATAAAATATCCATGTTGTCCATACTTACATAAATAAATGATTGAATGAATTAATAAATGATGGAGAAGAGATAAAGCTCTCATGCAGAAGAATTCCAAATAAATTTTGTAGATACTGTACTCTAAAGGAGGGGGAACAGAATTCCCTACTCTTTAAATGTGAGTTGCACATAGCATCTCCCTTCCAAAGAGTAGGGCTTAGAAAGGGGGCCAGCAGGTAACTTTATGGTAGAAAAACCTGACAAACACTTTATCAGCCAGCTAGGTGATCAAGGTCAACCTCAAATTCGTAAATCATACACCTTTGATATTATGTGACAAAAATGGTACTTTACCTTGTGATCTCCCTCCCCAAACCTATTACCCTAGTTTAATCAAGAGAAAACCACCAGACAATTTGAATAGAGACATAGTCTACATTAGACCTGAACAGTATTCCTCAAAACTTTCAAGGTTATCCAAAACAAAAACAGTCTGAGAAACTGTCACAGCCAAAGGGAACCTAAGGAGACATGACAAAACTAAATGTAATATGTTATCCTTGATGTCATCTTAGAACGGGTAAAGCACACTTGGTGAAAACTAATAAAATATGAATAAACTGTGGATGTTAGTTAATGATAATGTATGACAACCTAAGAAATACAAAACAACTTTGAAAGCATAAAATTGATCATGCAAAATGAACAGAATATGTAAAACTAAAGATAAAAAAGAAATGCATCATAAAGATAAGAGTTGTTACATCAGAAAGCTACAAATTTAAGCAATTTTCATTTTTCTTTTCATTTTTATGTTTTTTAAACAATTCTTAAATAAGAAGATAGTATTTTTAATATCAAGAAAAATTCCAACACATTAAAAAAATTGTCTAGGCCCTCCTCAAAACCCCATTTTTATCTCCACATGGATGAAAGCCAAAAGTCTTTGGCTGACTAGATTATCTCTAAAACTCTTTCCAACTGTAAGATCATGTGAATTACATAAATTATAACTAAAATCCATGTCCCAGCTATGCATCTGGTAGGAACCCAGAAATATTTAATTACCATATGACTCCCAAATATACTGGTTAACATACATTTTGTGCCATATATACTCATAATTTGCCACTGTCCTAACAACAGACTAGAAATGAGCCCAACTCAGTGTTACATAGTATAAATGCAGTATATTTTTGGTGTAAAATATGTCTTTTTATGTCACTATTTTTTGTTTGTTTTAAATTTCCATCTGACTCTTAAGTAGAAAGCATGTTCTCACGTGCAATGTAGCATCCATGGTTAGAAAGAATACAGGTTTAAATAGGAGTTAGTAAACATCTGGAACATAAAGGGTGACTATCAGTTATGCATAAATTCCATAATTGGCATCGATTGTATCTCTTGTTTGTTTGCCTGAACTTTACTTCCTGTTCACATCACCTATTGGCTACTATCAGTAACTATTAAAGACAGTTAGAAGATGAAATCTTAAAAGAAAGGCATCCTGGAAGCTGAACAAAATGGGAACTTCAGCATAGATAACAGAATAATCAATGATTTTTAAATATACAACAGGCCTCAACCAAATTAATGTTGGAACAGACTGAACTAAGGTAACATAAGATGCATTCATGCATAAAGGTTATAAAATTTAATAAAGTTGTGAAATGGCCTTGGGGACAAAAACTGGAGATGAACAAACCAGCCTGCAGATATTTGGGGTTGTAGGCGGTACCTATTCTGGGCTCCGCTGTCACATTCTATTCTTGAATCTTTAAGTTTTACTCAACCACAACTTACCCATGTGTGAAAGTAAGACATCACAACAGAAATTAATGATTTAAAACACTGGGACATATTGAAATTTTTCTGGAAAAAAAAATAGCTATCCATCTTCACAGCATTAGGCTTCCATTTCGTCTAATTTAACCTTAAGTCAAAAAAATCAAAACTAGAAGTTAAAATCCAACTCTTAAAACCAGGGGGCGCCTTAGTGGCTCAGTCGGTTAAACTTCTGACTTTGGCTCAGGTCATGATCTCATGGTTTGTGGGTTTGAGCCCCGCGTCGGGCTCTGTGCTGATACCTAGCTCAGAGCCTGGAAACTGTTTCAGATTCTGTGTCTCCCTCTCTCTCTGACCCTCCCCCATTCATGCTGTCTCTCTCTCTCAGAAATAAATAAAAAACATTAAAAAATTTTTTTAAAAAATCAGGAGATGACAACAACTTTACTTCCTTTGCAAACCTTTACCTTCTGGCTCATTTTTGATGAGCTCTTCCATTTTCCTCTGCTTCAAGGTGTCAACAACGTCAGCTAAGCTGCCTTTGCGCCGTTCAGGAGTTCCCAGGGCCGTGCTCGACAAGGACTCACCACTCTGCCTCCCACCTTCTTCTGCCTTCTGAGGTGAGGTAGATGAGTTGTGTGGGGCAAATGAAGACATAACTTTATTGCCATCAACTTCCTGTGAGAGAAAGCAAAGGGAAAAAATTGTTTAAAAATCTGGGAGCTTTATTTTTTTTTTGACTGGTTAGGTGGCTTATTTAGCTAAAGCATGAAAAAGCAAAACATCACTCTGTAAAAGAAAGAAATTTCAAGAAAAAAAGAATGCATTAATTTTACAGACTGGTACAGAGGGAGTCAAAGATCAATTCACAGAGGAAATAAAAATATGGTGATTCTCTGCCTTAAGACTGAGAACAAATGGGAATAAAGCCTTATACAAAGCCTGTATTGATTAGATGTATTTTTCTGCTTTGAAAGTCTTAGATTTTCCTATGAACATTAAATGCACAAGTCATCTGTCCTAAACATCCTCATGATATTGTCATATTTAAACAAGTAACATTATGCACTTCAAATTTCATTTTAAATAGCTGCCTCTCTTGAGGGTGCTCCTAATTAAAGCAGGATTCTTTTTTAGTTCTCCACCTCCCTCTCATGCTTTTAAGAAAGCATCAGCCACACAGGTTATTTTGACATCAGATAGGAATACTGAAAGTTTATTTCTGCCTATGCCGAAGATGTTTCCAATTCCATTTGTTACCACAAGCATTGTTTCTGTCAATATTCTTCCCTATTTTGCACTGTGAGCCTCACATGTCCTATAAAAGAAAGTTTCGTGCAATCTTTCCCTCCTCATATTTGTGTATGTGTATGAAAAGAATTTATTCTATAATTCTAAAATTTGAAAACATATTTGATGTTCTTTTTATTATTATTTTCCCCATAATTTCCTACCCAACTGTAGCCATCTACCTAATATTTGGGATATCTTTTATATAAAGGTACTAAGTTGATTTTTCAGACATGGGGAAGAGTAGTGTTATTGAAATGATAAATAAAAATTAAATTTCTTACTTAAAGGTTTTCCTGTTATAATCTCTTACTTTCATAATCCTGCTTTCCACAAAGCGGGTTTCTTAAAAAAAAACTTGTATCCTAAGATCTTCGAGGAAGCTAGTCTCTGAGTACAGCTCTTAATTCTACAGTATTGAAAGTTTCCATTAAAATTTATTTGAGGGACATCTGGGTGGCTCTGTCAGTTAAGCATCCAGATTCTTGATTTCAGCTCTGGTCATGATCTCTGGGTTGTGGGATTGAGTCCTGCATCAGGCTCTGTGCTGAGCACTGAGCCTGCTTAAGGTTCTCTCTCTCCCTCTCTTTCTGCCTCTTACCTGCTCTCTCTCTCACCTTCTCTCTCTAAACTAAAAAAAAATAATATATTTGAGTGTATGCACGTTTAATATTCAGGATAATAGATTATATTCTTGTTCATACATTTCTTCTCTAAGACATGTTAATAGGATCTCTTGATCCCAGAAAAGTGAGGAATCGCACTTACTTGATATCTAATGTTTTTAAGGTTAATTATATTTGACTAGTTAAAATATACTAAAATATTTGTCATTTTAATTTTTAAAAGCAGATTAAAATAAAGATGTCAACACAAATATAATCATAATCTGTTCATATGATTTTTTTGTTAAAATATAATAATGAACACAAGGACATTAGCTATGGTGTAAGCATCAGTGTGTTGGGTGAGGCTAGGCAATGTGGAGAAAGTAAAAGTAAAAAATGTGTGCAAATAGAATCTTCAAAATTATAATTCTACACCCAAAATGGTTTCCATTTCTTACAAACATTACAGAATATACAGAAAACATTACTATGTCTTGAATGAATATTCCATAGATAGTACTTTCATACATGAATCTTAGCTTATAATGTACTTGGATTTAGAAATCAATATGCATAATGTAATAATTACAAGCTCCTGAAGGCTAATTGAATGTACCCTTCTAGAATTATTTATTTAAAACCCACACATAAATACAAGCAACCCCCCCCACACACACACACCCTTGACAAAAGCAATCACAAATCCATTCAGTTAACTAAGGAATGTTTTTATTAATGGTCCATAATACACATTAGCTCAGTTTCATCATCAAACCAGAATATAGAAAATCTATTCATTTTCCACAGATACTTCTTCTCATTTATTTCCAGGGTCAACGCAGAAAAATCCCAATGTTAGCCCCACTTTGAGCATTTCTATTCTATACTCTGTTTTCACATTATATGATGACAAACTTAACAAATAAGAATTTGGCAGCTGTACTTCATTTCTATAATTGAAAACTACAAATACCCTTCTATAGCATCTTCAGTAGAGGGAAAGACACCAAATTGTATACAATTGCATCTATTAAGATATCAGAAAATGTTTTCAAATAAAGTAAAAAAAAAAATAACAACCCTGTTTGCATGTGTCTCATTTTCTACACTGCAAAGCAGAAGGACATATTTTAAAGAGTTTAATATCTTTTCACAAGTATTCTAAACTCAGTTACTACAACAGTATTAAAAGTTAATTCTTCAGGCTAGTTCATACACAAATATTTTATCTTATCGCTATTTCACCTGTCTGATTACATTTCAGCCTCTTGGACTATTAATCCCTCTTACAGTTTTATGTGGTTATCTGCTATTTCAGGGTCGGACTCTACTGTTCATCTGAATGGTGAATAGCTTGTTAAAGAGTGCTGGTAGTCTTCAGACAAGAAAGTCCTATAATTGTGTGGGGTTGCATTTACGATACTTAAAGCAGCGACTGAATTTTCCTCTTCACTTTGCTGGCAGGAGAATACCCAGAGTCTACTAACAGAAATATTAGTGGTCCAGACCAGAAAGTTTTTGTGAATGTTAACGGGAAGCTTCAATAGAGAGCTCTCAGAACTGTGATGCAGGATTTCTAAAGTCTAACAATAAAAGAGGGTTCTAAACTTTATGAACAAAGTTGAAAATCTTCCTCTGTTACACTTCAACAAGCTTTACCTAATCCTGCCTCTTTTTTCACCTTTGCAACCATGAGACAAAGGAAGGGATCTGCTTAGTGTATCTATCTTCATTTAAATAACTTGTTTAAAAATGCATTCTTATACTAGGTGCTCCAGAAAACAGCATGAGGACTCCTTCAAAAAGTTAAACATAGAAATACCTTACGACCCAGCTACTGCACTACTAGGTATTTACCCAAAGGATCCAAAAATACAGATTCAAAGGGGCACCTGCACCCCAATGTTTACAGCAGCATTGTAAGTAATAGCCAAATTATGGAAACCACCCAAATGTCCATTTGCCAATGAATGGATAAAGATGTGGTATACAGATACAATGGAATATGACTGAGTCATCAAAAAGAATGAAATCCTGCCATTTGCCATGAGGTGGATGGAGCTACAGTGTGTTATGCTAAGTGAAGTAAGTCAGCCAGAGAAAAGCAAATACCACATGATTTCATTCATAGGTAGAATTTAATAAATTAAAGAGATAAATACGGGGTGGGGGAGAGAGAAGCAAACCATAAAAGAGACTCTTGACTATAGGGACCAAACTGAGGGTTACTGAGGGGAAGTGGTCAAGGGAATGGGATAAATGGGTGATGGGCATTAATGAGGGCACTTGTGATGAGCACTAGGTGTCATATATAAAGGACAAATCATTAAACTCTACTCCTGAAACTAATATTGCACTAAATGTTAACCAACCAGAATTTAAATGAAAAAATTAAAACCAAAAAATACATTCTTTTTAATTAATTCTAAATATAGCACTCTGCCATGAACACTTTGAGAGAAATATTATTTCAACTTTAATATTCAAATTTTAGTTTAGATAGTGTGGTGCTTAAGAAGAATTAATCCATTTGAAAAAAAGATGTTATAGGTAATTCACCCAGATATATATGTTCCTTTCACTGTCCAAATGACATTTTATCCTCTGTATATCTGGCCTCAAGATATACATTACTGGGGCACCCAGGTGGCTCAATCAGTTAAGCATCTGACTTTTGGTTTCAGCTCAGGTCATGACCTCATGGTTCAGGGTTTGAGTCCTGTGTCAGGCTCTGTGCTGACAGTGCAGAGGATTTTTTCCTGGAATTCTTTCTCTCTCCCTCTCTCCCCCATCCTCTCTTCCTCTCAAAATAAACAAATGAACTTAAAAATTTTTAATAAAAAATGAAATATATTACCATATTTACTTTTTGGTCCTATAAACTGAAGTTAAATTAATACAGGGTAGCAAACATATTACATTAATAGTCTGGCTATCCAACTATAATTGGTAAGAATAATAGCCAACATTTATTGAATATTTACTTTGTGTCAGGCACTGTTTAAAGTGAATTATATGCATTAATTCAGTTAATTCTCTTGATAAACCTAATTATATTTTGCACTTCATAGCTGGAGAAACTGAGGGGCATGGACTGAAGTAAATGCCTCAGATTGTATGATCAACAAAAGATAAATAATCAAACCCAATCTTTCGGGCACCAGAGCCCTCAACCTTAGTGCTTTAAAAACAACAACAGGGCACCTGGGTGGCTCAGTTGGTTAAGGGTCCAACTTCAGGTGATCTTGGGTTCAAGTCCCACATCAAGTTCTGTGCTGACAGCCCAGACCCTGGAGCCTATTTAGATTCTTTGTTTCCCTCTCTCTCTGCCCCTTTCCCTCTCTCAAAAAAATAAAGTAAAACATTAAAAAATTCTAATTAATAAAATAAAAACAATAACCACGAATACCTAGATATTTTATGTCAATGTTATGGGTGAACAAGATACACCATCATCTGCTTAACAATTATGAAAATGAGAGGTTTTTGCCCCAATATGTCCAAGACCTAAAGAGAGAAATTATATAAATGTACTGAAATTAACTAATCCAACTATCTCTATTCTAGACTTATAAAGCTCACTCCATCTAAATATCCACTGGTTTATGCCATTTAATAAAAATAAAGAACCTTAAAATTTAAGTAATTATTTAAACCAAACACACAGATTAGATCTCTAAGTAATGATGCTTATTTATGATTTTTAATCTTTTTCTTTATTTTAAAGTTTCTATTTTTCTAATGTTTATTTTGAGAGACAGAAAGAGAGAGAGAGTGCATATGGGGAAACGGGCAGAGAGACAGAGAGAGAGAGAGAGAGAGAGAGAGAGAGAGAGAGAGAGAGAATCCCAAGCAGGCTCAGCACTGACAGTTCAGAGTCAGATCTGTGGCTCAAACCCTCCACCATGAGATCATGACCTGAGCGGCAATCAAGAGTCCAATGTCTAACCAACTGAATCACCCAGGGGCTCCTTAAAGGTTCTACTTCTAATTAATCTTTACACTCAAGGTGGGGCTCAAATCTATGACCCTGAGATCAACAATCACACACTCCACTCACTGAGGCAGCCAGACACTCCTTAATCTATCTTTATAGAAGATAGCATCCTTTTTAGTACGACAAAGGTTTGAACTTAGAGGAAAAAAATCAGCACAGAAAGTTTAGACTATCTTTAACTAGATTCTCATTAATGCAAGTTCATGAATTTTGCTATTGCATAGAGTTAGCATCAAATGAACTACACATACATAGAGAAAATGCTTTAGTGCTGAACAAGCTTTAACACGGTCACATTTTTCTGGTCATGTGCTGCCTTTGTAAATATCAACAAGGCAAGGCAAAAAAATTTGAAAAATATCTTGAAAGCTATATTATATAGGTGAAATGGGTAAAGGGGGCAAAAAGTACAAAGTCCAGTTATAAAATAAATAGTTCTTGAAATGTCATGTGCAGCATAGTGATTGAAGTTAATAATATTTTTTGTGTAGATTTGAAAGTTGCTAAGAAAGTAGTTCCAGAATATTCTCATCTCAAGAAAAATATTTGTTTTGTAACTATGTGTGGTGATGGAAGTTAACAAGACTTATTGTCATCATTTCACATCATACATAAATACTGAATCATTACATCGTGTACCTAAAACAAATAAAATATTATGTCAATTACATCTCAATTTAAAAAGCTATATTATTTGGTCATTCCTTAAATTCTGTTAAAAGTAGGTGAAAATATGCTATCACAAATGTTTATTTTGAAACTAAATTGCAATAATTGCACCTGCTCTGTCAAGTTAGGAGATGCTATATTCACTCTAGTCCTAGAAAACAGTATATGATTATTATGTAAAAACACAATTAATTTTAAAGCTTTATTGGTTATGGTAGTTTTTCACATAAGTTCTTCATGATACCCTGAATCGGTCATCTTTTCGGGTTATAGATACCTTGATGATAGCTGTAGATGCTCTCCCAAACACACATGCACATGCATACAAGCAGACACACACTCATACAATTGCACACACAATCACATTTACAGTGTTAGAGAGTTAAGTTTCTACCTTCATAGTTCCAAATATGAACTTTCTCCATCAAATCCCCTAGGAACTCTTATAAACCACAGACTCCAGGACAAGAAGCTTTGACCTAAATGCATGTGTTCCCAGAGTCATACTCTAAACTCATCAATATATACAGTTAGATGATTTTAAATGACTAGTTAATACTTGCAAAAAGAGCCTCAAACTATAGATTTCATTGATATTTTATTCAGATAAACATAGCTAAAGATGTATATGCTAATAAATGCAACTTTTACTGTTCCTAAGACAAGCATTTAGAAAGAGATTAGTATTTTAATTATGCTTTAAAGAATAACAAACACATTGAAGAAAAGAATGCATTACTAATGCCAATCTCCCTTCTTACTCAGCATTCACCTTGGGATTATGTGCACGTGTATTCAAAATGGAAGACAGAACAAATTGCTAACTTTTATAAATGAACATTGCCATTTTTAAAAGGCATACTAGTTCAATTTCAACTATGAATTTTCCTGAAGACAGAATGTAAACCTATGAAGGACACACTCAGTCAAAAACCAACATTTAAAAAGCTCAACAGAGAACACTAAGAGTCTTTCTCTGGTGAATATGATCAAATTCAGTATTCTGGGAACAGGATATGGTCAGTTCCCGAGACCTATAAAACAAAAGTAAGCACTTATAGTAAGATCTCTGAAGGGTGTCTGTTATACTTGTGATTACTGCTGGTGTTAAAGCTATCCAATTTAAAATCCTTTCTAAACTTTTGCTTTAAAAAAAAAAAAAGGTGCCTGATGTGTATTTAAGTCTAGTGGTTCAGAAAATAAAGACTGACAGAGGCATTTTTGTTTGGGCTGTTTTCATAGTTACCTACAGAGACAGACCTTATCAGAACTTGTCACCTTTCTATACTGGAAAAAACCACTGATAATACTTTTGTAAAATTTACTGAAGTTGAAAAAAAAAAAAAAAAAAAAACTTTACCAAGTTTTATAAGATCGACAATTCTTAATTGTTAAATAAATATAAGATAGACTAATTGAAATTCCAGATATTAGATGAGCAGTTCATAAATCTATCTAGAGACAAGCAAACTGTATATATGCTTCTTTTTTAAGTTCCCTAGGGAGTTGTGACTGTAAGATGCTGGCCTTGTAAGAATCCAAAGTCAGTTTTTAAGGGCTATTTATCTATTACTATTTCAATATCTTATGAAATATTGAAATTCTCTGAAAGTTAGCACTCTCAATCCTTGAAATCATTAAATCTACATGATTATAAAAACAGGTAGAAATTCTAAAATACTCAAATATGTACTACATGTTTTTGCTCTATAATCCAAGGAAAGTTCCACATTCCATATAATGCTTAGTTCTAATTTCTAAAGAATACTGCAGAAACCTTAGAAGTTCATCTGTCTCTGTAATACAGACACAACCCACTCTTGGGGCTGATCTAGTATTTTAAATACTGACAGACCTCATCAAGTTTAAGTGAAAGATTATTATTATAAAACTGGCTCCATTATATTTCAAATATAGGATCTAGTCCATATTTCAAAGATTTTTATGTGTTTTGGACAGTGCAAATAGAAGAAGTGAAAGCTGTTTGATGTTTCTTCAAAGCCTAAAAATATGGAATCTTTTAAAGATTCCTTCCCTGTGCAATAGGATGGAAATTCAACAAAAGTCTAACTTGGTTTGTCTTTTTTTGCCAAGCACAGAGATGAAATGTTAGCTTAGGCTCATACTTAATTATTGATCAGAAAACTAAATAAACATTTAAAAGCACATTTTACCTTAAAATACACTCACATGGGACTAAACAATACAAGACAGGTAATTTATATAAATATGATTCTCAGATGGTGGTCTGTTCAACCAATATCACTGGCATCACCTGAGGGTACTTTATACATTTTTCTCAGGCCTTACCCCAGACTTTCTGAGTCAGAAGCTCAGAGAGTGTAGCCCAACTATGTGATTTAACAAGGCTTCCAGGGGAGACTGATACTCAGTAAGTCTGAAAACTAGGAGTCACAGAGGCAAAGGGGGGAGATGACTAAAGCCTGCAGTGGTCACAGTACATCACAACAGAGATGGAATTTAATGGGTTTGAGAAGAGAGCCAAAAGGTAACATATTGCAGGGGGGTGAGTGATGAGGTGGAGGGCAGTGGGGAGAGTCAGCAAACACACAGGGGTAAGAATGGCCAATATATGTTGGAGGGAAATGACGCTTAGTTTTTTAACAGTCATTTTGACACATGTTGAAACAAGCTTATATTTGCTGATTTTCTACTAACTACATAGATTAGAAAACCTGCGATTTATGTCAAAATTGCATTGTGGAAATGGATGGTTTTATAAAATATACTAAAATATGGTTTGAATTTATTAATACTCTGATTTATAAGATAAAAATAACATAATAATAGCAGGTTTCTTTTGTTGTTTTTTAAACCAATATCATTTTTCCATCTACTTTGATTCCAGTGAGTGAAACAGAAATGTAAGGGCAAATTTCGCATTCAATAAGAGATTGTACAAACAGGAAAAATAGTTCTGGAAAGTATCTTCATTCAAGAATAGATGTTACATGGGCAGAAGTTTCTAATGGTTCCTTTTTAAATACTCCTTCAGAATCACACTTGTAAGAATCTCAGAAATGCTGCATTCAAGAATAAACTGTGTGTTTTCATGTGCTCTCAGAACCACTTAATAAGCAAAAGTGGCATTTAGAGAATTCTAATATATTAACTAGTAGAACCTGTAAAAACAAAGAACGTTTTGTGCTGTGACAGTCTCATTATCTTCCTGATGATGATTTCTGTGCTGTGTCTTACTTGTGTTTAAACAATCTAGCAAATACATTTTAAGACATTTGATGATCTCTTCCCTGAGGGCTCAAAGGTCAACCATAAGATTTTTTAAATAAAAATTAGGCTACATGTCAAAACACTTTCATTTAACACTAGAAATGTAAATTATGTAATACTATTTTAAGAAATAAAGAAAATACATTTATGTAACTAGCCACTAATTACATATAATAATTAATTTCTCATTTTCCTAAGAAGCCTCCAGAGCGTCCTTACAATAGTTGTTAATAAACTCGACTAAATGCCTATTCACTCTGAGTCTGAAGAAAGAAATGAAACATGAGGAATTCTTCAAATTGTGATTTGTTTAGGAAATGGCTCCTTTTTATCCCGTAGAGCAATGAACACAGTTTCTTACACAGAGCAGACACCCAGTAAAATTAATAAGCTAAGTGTTTGCTAGCATCATTTATAATTGGGAACTGACTACAGATTCAGTGATAAGTGAAATAAACTGTGATCCTCCATGCAGTATAATGTGATGGAGCAAAGCAGTAGAAAGCACTAGAGTCAGGAGTCAGGATGTTTGAGTTCAAATCCAGGCTCTGTCATTTATTAACTATACAACTTTTGGCAAGTTATCTAAACTCTCCAAACCTCAGCTTCCAAATCTATGAAAGGGGATAATAAATGATAAGTAATTTATATGTGCTATTATATAGTATCACTGATCTCTAGAATTTAAGAGTAATGAGAATGCTTACTAAGAAAACAAATATTATTTCATTCACTCAATTTTCTCTTTCATCCATGTAATATAAATGTTCTGAATGCTAACTTGTGAGGCAGTTACTGATGGTATCTAAGCACAGAGAATCAAGCCAATAGCTTTGGTTCGAATTCCAGTTCCATCATTAATTAGCTGTGTGACCCTTGACAAGTTATTTAATCTTGTTGTGCCTCAATTTCCTCATCTATAAAATGGGAATTATACTAGTATCTACCTCAAAGAGTTGTTAATGGATTATGAGTTACAAAACAATGAGTTACAGGAGTTAGGAGACCGCATGAGTTAATACAGGTATTAAAAATTATAAAACTCGGGGCACCTGGGTGGCTCACCCGGTTGAGCATCCGACTTTAGCTCAGGTCATGATCTCACGGATCGTGGGTTTGAGCCCCATGTCGGGCTCTGTGCTGACAGCTAGCTCAGAGCCTAGAGCCTGCTTCAGATTTTGTATCTCTCTCTTTTTCTGACCCTCCCCTGCTCATGCTCTCTCTCTCTCTCTCTCAGAAATAAATAAAACATTGAAAAAATTATAAAACTCATTAAAATGGAAACTGGGAAATGGCAAGACCTATGTAAGTATTTGTTAAATAAGCTCCAGGCATTATATTAGGATATAAACATGAACAAAACACAAAAAATATATAAATAAATATAGAAAAAGCCAGTCTCTTTACTAGGAACTGAAGAAGATAGCAACATGAGACAAAAAATCCTTTTCCTCACCTATCCCACCAAAAAGAGAAAAAAAAAAGCATTTTGCATATTTATGTAGCTTCATAGTTCTTTCTGCTAAAATAAAACTGCATGCATGAAATCAGTTTTTTAAAGATTAATTTAGGGGCACCTGGGTGGCTCAGTCATTTGAACACCCAACCCTTTGATTTCTGCTCAGGTTGTGATCTCACAGTTACTAAGATCAACACCTGTCTTGTGCTCTGGGCTAACAGCATGGAGCCTGCTTGGGATTCTCTCACCATCACTCTCTGCCCCTCCCCTGCTTGTATGTGCACACATGTGCATTCTCTCTTTCTCTCTCTCTCTCTTTCTCACTCTAGCTTTTTCTCTCTCAAAATAAATAAATAAAAATTTAAAAACGATTAAACTTTTTAAAGTTGGCTTATGTTTTTAAAGATAAGCTAATACAAACTTTATTTTAAGAAAAACAAAAAAGTAGTCCACAAAATGTCATGTGACATTAGAGTGCTTTTTATCTCTGTTGCCATTACCATGCCACTCAATCTTCAAATTTCAGTTTCCTGGCTCTCTACAAAATGATAACTCAGGGAAATGATAAAAGAAAGAATGTTCAACCACTCCTCATTATGAAATAAAACTTTTTAAGTCAAAGTCTGAAAAGAATTAGAGTAATGAATTATTTTTCATAAAGATATGACACCAATTACTTATGCCATATTTCTACTTTTCTTTCATATTTATCTTTCTTCTTGTAAAATAGACATATCAAGATTTTTTTCCTTCATGAGAACATTGGCACCACTAGATTCTCTCGAAAACAAATCTTTAAGTTTCTTTACACTATAAATACAAAATGGCAACAAGCATTAATATGAGGAAGGATAGATTAGAAGCTCACTCTCCACTTGTGCTATTTTTCCTCTCTACTCTAGTACCATCTTGAATTGAGTCCCTCACCAGTACGTTTCCTCACTAGATCACACTGATTTCATAGCCAAAAATCAGTTCATTCTGTTGTATCAGTAGACGAATCCTATCTTCCCATTAAAAAAAAAAAAAAAGCTAAAGGCCTATTTTTCTATACTAATTAAGACTCTAAGTAGAACACTATGTTCACAGCAAAAGTAACACTTTTTCTTTGAAAGGGACCTTTAGCAGGAGTTGACCTTAAGCAGTGATTTGAGATAAAAGAAGTATAAGCTTCAGTTCTCATTCCAAAATAAAGATAAGGCATTAAGCAGTCTACATACTCTTATAAAATTCCCAAGCTGGCCAAACTATTTCTTCTTAATATGAAACAGAATTTCCTGAGCCTGTTTTAGTCTGCATATAAAGGCTGTGTTGTAATACAGACATCCCTGAGATACTGGCATTCCTTATGTAAAACTCTGGGTTCTCCGCAAGAATTGTTTTCACACAATTTATAGGAGTCATTGCTTTATATAATTTTTGTCATTTTAGTCTGATAGTTATGAAGACTTTCAAAAACACTTATAAACTATAAGGCATTTTCCTGACCAAATATACAAAACCTTTTAAAATTCACTAATGTTTTCAGCAAAAATATAACTACTACTCCTGGAGTTCTTAAAGACACTGTTCTAAGAGTTTTATGGACATAATTTTACAATTTTCAGAGAAATTCCACACAGACTGTTATTCCTATTTAACAGGTGAGGAAATTAAGCTCCTGTAGGTAATTCACCCGAAGTAATAGTAGGGAATGGTAAATTGAAGAGTTAAGGCCAAGATTATGTAATTTTAGGAACAATGCTCGTCATCATTACGTTAGACTGCCTTCCTCAACTGATTCAGGTGTGATAAGAGATGCCACAGGTATGAACAAAATAAGGCTGGTTTTCTCTCCTCAAATTTGAGAGGCATTTAAATACACACAAAAACAATCAGCAATTATAACTAAATGGTACAGTAGCAAATTATACATGTAGAAGATTAAAAAAGAGAGAACACTGGAAAGCAAAGGAAGGTGGAAATTTCTTTATCACAGCATTAGTGCATGCTTTGGGATCACTTATTTAATTTTCTTTCTATATCCTGAAGGCAGGAAATATGTCTGATTATTCACCATGAACTTCAGACCCTATTATATGTATTTAATAAATACAGATTGAGTTAGTCAACTTATCCAATCTTTATGGATAGGATAGTCTTGGTTTGAGCCTACAAATATAGGTAGAGAACTGAGATAGAGCACTTCCAGAGGCATCATCTAGAAGTCATCACCAATTTCTGAAGGGTTACTAAAGTCAGATAGACTTGTTTACATTTGACCTGACAAGCAAAAGGAAACTATTCTAGATTCTATACTGGATCATTCTCTTGAAGTAGGTCTTAGGAAGATTAGCAGTGGTGTGGAGAATAAATTGGGTAAAAGAGAAAGTAAAGATCTCCACTGATAAAAAGCTTTCCACTAGGTTGAAGTCACTAGAATTGAAAGGAACCATCAAATCCTAGAAATGATTTGAAGCAAGTAATGAGAGGATTACATACCCTGAAAATTAAGGAGGAAACAGTCAAAGATAAACATATTTCTTGCTTCGGAAGTTGAAATAATGATCATGATATAGACAGAAACAGAATGGCTAAACAGAGATGATTATTAAAATAAACAGGGATGATTATTAAAGAGAATCAATATATCTAAAAAAATAAATAGATCTACATAATTATATTGGTCCATACATGAGTGTTAGCCTATTTCTGGCCACAGCACTGTAAATAATAGGTACAATATACTATGCTTCAGGATTCAAATGCTAAGTTTATTGTTTGAGATCTTTACATTTGTATGTGGAACATTAAAATGTAGATGAGCCTCAAAATACAAGAAGCAGATAAAGAAATAAAGGTTGTAAAATAATGACTTATGAAACATTTATTTCCAGTGAATGGTTAAATCCATTTTAGTAAATTAGCTCTCAGAAAGTGTCTTCTGAGGGAGAAGAACAAATGGCCAAGCCCTCTTCACATGTCTAAAAATGACAGTTATAAATGGGTATTATCCTCTCTTACAGTAACTCCGGTTTACCATATAAATTTCTGAAACTTTATGGTTATTTATAATTAGATTCTGAGGAATGAAAGATGTTTTGTAAAGAAAAATTCATACATGGAAATAAAAATGAGAGAATGCACAAAACAGAGAAACTGGAAAATCAGAAGACTCTAGAAAAAAAATGCCAAATTGGGGTTATTCTAGGAAATAGGGCAAAAGAAGGGCAAAAAGATAATACTGTAAAAATAAAGGAGAGTATTAGAAAGTGACACATCTTTCCCTTATCTATAACGAACAGGCTTTTAAATTCTTTTTTTTTTTTTTTTAAATTTTATTTCCAGGAAAGAGAGAGAGAGAGAGACAAGGAGAGAGAGAGAGAGAGAGAGTGTGAGCAGGGGAGGGTCAGAGAGAGAGGGAGTGACAGACTCCAAAACAGTCTCCAGGCTCTGAGCTGGCAGTCAGCACAGAACCCAACGCGGGGCTCGAACCCACAAACTGCGAGATCATGACCTAAGCGAAAGTCAGACGCTCAACCAACTAAGCCACCCAGGTGCCCCACGAACAGGCTTTTAAATACTGAATTCTTGGTGCTGTATGTTTAATCCTAGAAATCTTGACCTATCGATGTTCAAGTCAGAATGGGGAAAATACTACAATGAAAATTATCACCATCAAAAAGTTCTGCAGAAACCTATTGCCCTGAGTGCTTTACTGAGTTGTGATCACAGATGTAAATATAAGTGGTGATTGTGCTTTTCCCCCATTAATAAACTAGTGTCGAGGGAATTTATTGGAGTGCATGTATAAAAACTGAAATTGTATTACTAAATCCTATGGAGAAGAGAGAGGAGATGTAATATTTGGATTTTGGAAAGATGCACTCTCTTCCACAGTTTTAATTGACTTCTCCACTTCTGAATATCCTTGGATATTACTGATGTTTCAAAGTGATTCTGGCTTGGTGCTCAATAACCCACAAAAATGCTGACCCAAAATAAAGGCATATGTTCTTTTTAAAATTTTTTAACATTTGTTTATTGTTGGGGCACCTGGGTGGCTCAGTTGGTTAAGTGTCCGACTTCGGCTCAGGTCATGATCTCGTGGTGCGTGGGTTCGAGTCCCGCATCAGCCTCTGTGCTGACAGCCAGCTCAGAGCCTGGAACCTGTTTCCAATTCTGTGTCTCCCTCTCTCTCTGACCCTCCCCTGCTCACGCTGTCTCTCTCTCTCTCAGAAATAAATAAAATATTATAAAATTTTTTGTTTATTGTTGAGAGACAGATTGTGAGCAGGGTAGGGGAAGAGAGAGAGGAGGGTACACAGAATCTGAAGCAGGCTCCAGGCTCTGAGCTCTCAGCACAGAGCCTGATGCGGAGCTCAAACCCAGAATCCGTGATACCATGAACTAAGTCGAAGTTGTATGCTTAGCCAACTGAGCCACCCGGGCGCCCCAAGGACATATATTTTATATGTCCCACAGAAAGAGAATATAAGCTCTATTTGTATTATAAAGCTACATTATTTGACTAATGGAGTTCCATTTAAATAGCCATTCTCTTTAAGCCTGAAATAGATACACTAAGGCTGAATTTCAGGATGGGAACCAATCCCTTTGGTTACCAGCTCTGAGATGATACAGATGCAGAGATTTCTTACCAAAGTCCTTTGCTATCTATTCATTCTACTTAGCAACATCAAAAAGGGAAATAATAATTTAAAAACTCCTACTGAGTACCTAGAGACCTTGAACATAGACAAGAGGTGAACACAAAGACAGAATATTTGGTTACCAGAAACATATCTCATCTCTCCAATTAATTTTTTTAACGATACATTTTTGGTGTTTTCATTATTTTTCTTCTATTCCCTTGGTTCTAACAGAAGTATACACATACATGTATATATTTCATTAAAAGGAAATAAAAGGGTTGTCTTTAGTTAAGATGTTTCCATTCACAAAGACTACACATTTAAAAAATAAATTGCCTGAATAAATTCAATTACCTAGAGAAGCAAAGGAAATCACATGCAAATGACATTATATGCAGAGGCCATTCCGACAGCTTCATGTTTATTTTTATTGTTTCAGTCAGTGGAAGGGAAAAGCTGTCAAAAATGTAACATCTCTTCCGTTTTAAAGGTCCAATGTCTCTGGTACTGAAAATTGCATGAGCAATAATATCAAGAGAAGAAATATGTCTACTACTGAAAATAGAAGGATCAGATTGCCTCCAACTTAATGCCAGCACACAAGTGGGCCACCATACACACCTTGGTCATATTTTGCCTACAAAAAGCAAAAAAAATAACATTTCATTTGCAAGTAGTTAGGTATCAATTCAGTCAATTAAGACTGGTCTAAAAAACAGTATATCAAAAAATAAAGTTAATAAATTCTCATGTGTTAAATTAGCCTATAACATGACTATTAACCCTGTCTTCTGAGAGCAGCATTGTAAGTAGTAAGCACTGTCTATGACTTTACCAGAAGGTACTCCTTAGCATTTTACATTCATTCCATTGAACAGTAATTAAATATGACATTTTTGCCTTGTTCTTTGACTATGACAAAAATACTTAGGGAAGATTTAGGCTGACTTTTGTAACTGGTTCTTGCTGAAACTCTCTGGCTTTGATGCAGAATTTACGTGCTACCTGAGTTCTCTTGAGGCATGAATGTACCAAGTAAATGTGGCATATGTTTGTATTTTCTTGCCAATTCCAAATTCATTCATTCAAATCACTCATTGTAGGCCAAATTCTTATCCAATTCCACAGAGCCACCGATTTTCCTGGAAGTGAATAGCCGCTTTGTGTATGGTAACAGGGAAGTCAATAGCAGGTCTGTGCACAGAGCTATGCGACTAGTGGAAAGGATAAGAATTTGACCACAGGATTTCTTGAGTGTGGTAGAATCTAGTTTGAAATGACCTAGATGATGAAGCTTTCAACACTTTCACTTGGGTGTCAATTCTGAAACTTGACAGTTTGAGTCACTGCGAATTTTTATATGGCCATCTTTTATACCACCCTGATTGTAATATGTGTGAGGATAAGTTTTTCCTTTAATATATTTGTATTACAATGTTCTTTATTTATTATAATTAACCTCCGATCTCATTCAGAACCTGAGGGCATATTCTTAGCAAACTCATAAAAGCATCAAGTATTTAATTTAATAATGTGCCAATCTCTGTATTGGGTTTTTACTAGGCAATGATCCTTCCTGACAGACCTATGAAGTAGATATTATTGTTACTGTTTTTACACACATAGAAATGGAAGTTTAAGCCTTTAAATTCAGTGTAAACTGTTCAAGTTCATTATTTTGAACTCCTCTCTCTGAATCTTTCAAATATGCTTTTAGCCATTTTGCCATACAGTCTCTCATTAGACTGAAAACACCTAACTGTTCTAAGTTTATTAACATTGATCTAATTTTCTGGTCAAATGTATTTTATCTCCATATGTGTTACCTCTATTTCATAGGACATTTCTAATACACCACTTTGGTTTCATAGTGTACTTTATTAACATACTGAGTTTCCTATACTGTTTTTAATCAGCTCCATCTTATATTTCAGTTTCTTGAGTTATATTTCCAGATAAAAATTATGCAGTTTTGTCAAACTTGTTAAAATAATATTTTAACCCCACCCCNCATGCACGGGAAATTTGTTTACCATGTGATTGCTTTTTAACAAGCAGTATCCTGGGTCCTGGAGGGAATACAAATAATCTTCTGATAGTGAAATACATTATTTTTCATGATTTCTTCAAAATACTTGAGACTACTGAATATTTCTTTTCCTAGCTTTCTGATGGCCCAACATCTGCTGTTCATTCTTTTCCCAGGCATTGACTGTTTTGATCTTAAATCCTCTAAAACGTATTCAACAACATTAAGTTCCTACTTCTCTTTCTAAACTCTCAGTTTTAGGAAAATAATCTTGACACTGTGTTGAAGATCTCTCAGTGGCCTGCACTAGCTTTCAAGAAAAACATATATAACTCCTTTGGATGATACATAAACTTCTTTATCATCCCTCTCCATGCTACTTAATGATACAACCATAATTTAACTCCTTGCTTTCCCTAGGCCATATACTCCTTAACTTCTTACTCCCCTGCCTCTTTCAGAGTAACTAAAAGCTTTAAAATCTGGCTTAGGGGTGCCTGGGTGGCTCAGTCAGTTAAGCTTCCGACTTCAACTCAGGTCATGATCTCTATCTCTCTCTCTCTCAAAATAAATAAATACACTTTAAAAAATAAATAAAATAATTTGGCTTAGGTTTACTTAGGGAATTATAAATTAACAATTTTTGTGGAATAAATACATGTCTTAAATTCACAATTTCATTTTAAGGTTCTTTTTTAAAATTTCATTTTAAGTTTTATTTCTATTTATCTTGAGAAAGAGATCGACAGCAAGCAGGGGAAGACAGAGAGACAGGGGGGTGAATTCCAAGTAGGCTGCATGCAGTTAGCACAGAGCCCGATGTGGGGCAGGAACTCACTAACTGTGAGATTAGGACCTGAACAAAATCAAAAGTTGGATACTCAACTGAGTGAGCCACCTAAGCACCTCTTAAATTCACAATTTCAAATCTTGTGTCTATGCAGGTAAGGTTCACATTCCCATCTCTTGATAGAGAAGTTTCAATCACTATTTCCAACAGTTGGTTTTCTACCTAAATTTCTCATTACCTCAAACCCAATATAGACAAAGGTGAACTCAGACCTCTGTTAGCCAAACCAGCTCACTTCTGTTTTCTCTCCTTACAGTGTCACCAACATTCTCGTGGCCACAGAGAATTAAAGTAAAAATTGTTAATTTTGATCTTAAGCAAATCTGAACCTCTATGAACTTTAATTTTCCTATCTCAAAATGATAGATGTGGACTAAAAGAGTTCTAAGATCTATGGCAGATAGATTCTTTAGTTCTGAGGCACACAGGTGGCTCAGTTGGTTAAATGCCCAGCTCTTGATTTCAGCTCAGGTAATGATCTCATGGTTCGTGAGTTTGAGTCCAGCATGGAGCTCTGTGCTGACAGTGCAAAGTCTGGTTGAGATTCTCTCTCTTTCTCTGCCCCTCTTCTGTGAATGTGAAAGTTTCTGTCTGTCTGTCTGTCTCTCTCTCTCTCTCCCTGTTTCTTTCTCAAAATGAATAAATAAAAATTTAAAAATTTCTATAGGTCTGTGAGTGATAAATATACAAAAATACAGCAAGTAATTGTCTCATCTACAATCTTTATCCATACTAAGACCCTTATGATTTTATCTTTCTTTTAAACAGTCCAGACACACACACACACACACACACACACACACACACACACACACACAATCTGGATTTATAGTAAGATAAACTAGGAATTGGTATTATCTGCCACCAATGAAATAGATTAAACGGCCTAAGTCTTTCCCTATGGAAAGAAATAGGTTTTTCCAGGCATTATGCCACCACTAAATGGACAGTAATACCTCTTACTGTGAAAAACAGATCTGTAAATTAAGTTCTAGCTGGGTATAAATAACAAAGGAGACAGTAAAAAAATTCTGCATACAAACATACAGTTAATATAAAAGTTATGGCTTTCATTGCTAATATATATGTATTTTACATATATACACATGTGTAATAATATATATTTTTAACAAACAAGTTTTCAGCAGATGTGTTACAACTTTAACTGTTCTCAATATTAGTTGGTTTAATCAGCTTTTAACATTTCACCTTTTCTGCCTTCAGTGAACTGTTCTATTTCGTGACTCTAGTTAGTATTTCTACGAACAAGATAGTATTTCTTTTTGTTGATCTCTCTAAAATGCTTAATTATTCATCTGATTTGCCAATTCTGACTGGCCTGGCAGAGTAAACAATGTTAAGGCTGGGAAGAAAATATATTACAAGTCTTTTGAAGCAAGTGAAAATTACTTTTTTTTTTCATATTTGAGCAAGAAAAGTAAATATAGATACTCCTGGCCATTTCTCACACTCTTCATAAAACCTACTAACTTATGCTTGTGCATATCTCTGGATAATCCAATCCTGGTTACAGGTAACAGGCTTGGTTTTTGGTTTAGGTTTTCCAACACAGAACAGACAAAAAAAAAAAAAAAATTTGTCTTGTTTCAGAGAACTTAACTAGCACTTTATAAGTTTCTCTAAACTACAGACAAGTCAATTATCAGCCAAAATATTTGAAGGCTTTTCTAAAACAGGACACCCAGCACCCCTTCTTCCTACTCCATCTGAGATTAAACCCTGGTTCAATTTTGGTTCCATGGATCCAGTCTAGAAACAAATCAGAATTAGACTTATTTTTCTAAGATATTTAGGGTTTAGACTAAATGATGAATTGATATTTAGTTCACAACATAGGGTTTTTATAAGACCATTTGTGCATCCACAACTTTCATGGTTCCCCAGCAATTACAGATTATAAAGTCCAAGCTTTTGATTGCATTCAGGACATTTTACAATCTGTCCTTAATCTACCTTTTCAAATTCTTCCCATTACAGCATAGTCTTTTGAGTCAGACCCATTCTTACTGGCTGTGTAACTTTATTTTATTCTCGCCACTTTGATAAACATATCAGTAAAATGGAAATGATGTTATTTTCTTTGTGGAAGATTATAAAGATTATATGACATGATGAACGCAAACGCTTAGTGTAATTCCTAGTCCACATTTATGGTTTGATAAATGTTAGTTCTTTTTTACCAGACTTCTCGAAAGCATGCACTAATTGAATAAACTAAGTTGCTTGGAGTTTCACACATATACCTAGAAATTCCTTGAACAGACACAAATAGCACCATGTGTACACAACATAGCTTTTATAATAGTACCTAGAAGATCTGTTTCTTATTGAGCACTTTTCCTTCAGTCTATTTTTATTATCTCTTTCCCTTCAATTTCCTTCTACTTCATCTTGCATGTGCAAGTCATACCTATCCTTCAAGACTCAGCTTAATCATCTTTGTTTTAAGGAACCTTTCCTTTGCTTTCACTCCCTCTTTGCAACTTCTCCAAGAACCATTCTACTGCCCCACTTTTGAAATTGATCTCACTCATTTCTGATTTATTATAATTTGTGCATGTATGTTGGATGTATGCCACAGTCCTCTTGAGGAAGTGGTCCTGAAGGCATAAGTCTGCAACAATACAAGAAGCTGTCCAGAACGGAAATCAATTTTATCACTAGGTACCCTGTTTAATTCAGCTAGTATCCTTTTCATAGCAAGACTTTCTTAATGAAGGGAGGAAACCACATGTTAAGTGGCACTGTTCTAGAACCATTTGCTTAGGAATTTGCTCTTCTCCCTTAGTCAGAAAATGATGTTATTTCTCTATAAACTCCCATAACAAACCATAAACCCTCCATCTGTAACACTCACCACAGTATTATCAAAGCCTTAAATAGGATTTATATGTGTATCTATTTTCTCCACCAGACTATAAGACCCAAAAGATAAAAAATGTGCCTTTTCTATGTTTGCATTAAAATATTTTATACACACGAGACATTCCACAAATCTTGGTTTAATCGAAATGACTTCTCTTCCCTGTCATTACACCAAAAAAAATGAAGCATTTAAGATTTAGGTGAAACATAACTTCCTCCTTATAATTTTGTCCTATCACACTGCTACTCATAATGTACCTAAGAAGTAGACAGTATTAGGAAGAGAGTACTGACGTAAGGGTTAAACATAGAAAGTGCTTGGAATGAAACAAATATTAAGCGGGGGAAAAAGGAATTGAAAATAAAAGGAAGAGGAAAAGAGTATATAGAAATATGTGCCATAATTAAAGGGAAAGTTGAACTATCTCTCACAGATCTGGCACAATATTGAGAAACCATCTATATTTCAACTAGAATATTGTGGAGATGGGGAAATGGGGCAAAAGCATAAGTATAGTGAGGATTAAACCTGACTTCCAAACCTTTTCCCTATAGCAAAGGTTAGAATTCTGTTTTATTCTCTATTATAAATATAGAGAGCTTTCAAATGCGTAACTCATTTTTCCAACACATACAAACTCTACCTGTACCTATTCTATGCAAGAAAGCATGTAAAAATGCAAATTGTAAGGAGTGATGAAAATGAAAAGACTGTCCTGAATTCATGTATATATTTAAAACTTTACATATAACTTTTAAAATTAAAAATTGTAATATTTCAGACTACTTCTATACAGCAGGAAATCACTGTAGATTCCCCCTATATAACCCACCACAGCTGCTGAGCCTCTTTATAGCTAAGCTACAAGGTCAGAGGTTCTTATCACAATACCAATAACTATACAACCTCTTTTTTCCCTTTAGCTATGTAGACAGGACATGAAAACAGAACTTGGTGCTAAATTTCATTCTAAATTGGATTTGTGCCATTCCCAGTGGTTTTGCTGTGTTTGTTATTTCTTAGCCATGGCTTCTGGTTGTACTGATCTTTCAATTTTTTCACTATTGCCACTCATGTAAAATTTATTATGATATACTTTTTTTCTTTTTTCTTTTTTCCCTTTCAGTAGAGGTGCATAAATGAGGCACTTCACTCACTAAGGAAATCTCTTTATAATTACAGGGATCATATAAAAATTCCCTTATCCACCATGGAAATCTGGTAGCTATTTGAATGTAACAAAAATACTTAACTATTCAAAATTATATGAAGAGACTACAGCGACTTTTTTAAATGATAAAAACATGAAGGCATATATTTTCATCAAAAAGTATAAACAATATTTTGAGGTAAATATTTAAAGAAACTAAATGCCTATGTCTATCTCATATATTAAACTAAAAGCATCTCAGCTACAAATAATTAAAAGTCTTCTTTTTGATGTAAGCTTTTGTTTCAGTATGTCTGAAAAAACTACCTCGCAAATGAAAAAGAAATTTAAAAAGTATGGAAAGAAAAATGTTATTAAATTAACATATTTTTGGTGTGTTTCACTTTTATTAACTTGTTTTTTTCTGTGTGTCATACTTTTGCTAACTAGAGTTACTAAAAATCCCCACCTATATGTACAACCTCTGCATTTCGTTACTTAGAGTGAGGAATAACTTGATCTCTGAATTAGGCAGTAGATAAATAATGGGATCAGTTGGTCAATATCACAATTCAAGCTACTAACGGATTATAATAACGTAACTGCAAATAAGAATGACGTTCCCAAATCAGACCTAGAATGATAAAACTTGGAATGTAAAACGACCGGGTCTGAGAATTGCAGACAAGCAAGAAGCGAAGTCAGGAGCTCTGTATAAAAGGCATCTTTGAAAAATTTTTTCAAAACTGTTTTCTGCATTTTACCCACTACCCTGGCCACATCCTAACTTTCCTTGGCGTTAAGAAATTTTGCTTTCATACACATCTTCCTCCATAAACAAATAATGATGAAGAAAAAGGAGGAGAAGGAGAATAAGAAGGAGAGGGAGAGAAAGAAGAAGAGAAAGAGGAAGAGAAAGAGAAAGAAGAGGATTATTTTAATTATAGGACTACACTGCTATAAAAATATAGTGGTAATAAATATTAAAACATTTGCTTCAACCTAAGAGTTTACTTGTTTCCTGATTTCAAAAGAAGTCAAGACATTTTCATGGGTCCCTAAAAGTACTATGGGCTCTAGGCACGGTGCTTACAGTGCCTAGTGGATAATCTGGCACATCACAATAGGTTTTCTCCCACTTATCTTCCTTCTGATTATTAGAAGGACATTTAGCAGTGTAACATGCCTTTGCAAGGTTGGATTTGGCATAAGCGTATATTACATTTATTCTCACTGATTCTTTTGTACATGTTACATTTATATACTTGTATACTTTCAACTTGCTGACTGATGATTTTATGAGCTTTTATCATAAACAGTCAAAAATATAAGCACAAACATACTTACAACCACATTGCTGTTCTTCTTCCAGAAGTTATGTTTTTTTGTTGTTAAAATACCTCAAAATATATTTCTCTTATACTTTGATATGAGACAAAATATTTAAAAAAAATGAAAATTGTATAGACAACCTGCATTATAAACTTCAAAATTCTAAGGAACTAGATCTTAATTGTTCCTACCATAAAAAAAAAAGACATGAGCCATTATGAACCATGACAGAGTCTTTAGTTAACAGTACAGTGATGATCACATTGCAATATATAAATGCATCAAATCAACACACTGTACTTCTTAAACTCACAAAATGTTATGTGCTTTTATATCTCAATAAAAATATAAAATAAATAAAATTTAAAAACTGTATATTTGTTCTGTGTACAGAATGGCACAACTATAAAAATTTGTTAATTAATTTATATTAAAAATGTTTTTTTCACAACTTTCTTGGACTACGAAATCACAGGTACTCAGTAAATACTTTTATGATCATAGTCGTATTTAGCTGGACTATTTGGTCACTTATCAACCATATACAGTTTCATGGTTCTATCCCAAAGTTATTAATATATGCTTCATTTTAGAACAATTGGGAAGGTGGGTGTCTTGAAAAGAATTCTGAAGTCTGCCTATGAAATTGTGCAAGAAAAGGAAGCACAGCGGTGCCTGGGGGCTCAATCAGTTAAGCATCTGACTTTGGCTCAGGTAGTGATCTTGTGGTTCCATGGATTCCAGCCCCATGTTGGGCTCTGTGCTGACAGCTCAGGGCCTACAGCCTGCTTCGGATTCTGTGTCTCCCTCTCTGTCTCCCTTCCCCAACACGTGCTCTGTCTCTCTCTCACTCTCTCTCTCAAAAATAAACATTAAGAAAATTTTCAAAAAAGAAAAGGAGACACAAACCTAATCAGCTACATCAGTCAGATGAACCTTGGAAATCAAAGAAATGATAGATTGTCTTCATATTCAATGACCAATTAAAGCTAACCCAGTAGAATAAAATGTTTTCACCAAAGCATGGACGGTCAAAGTGACCTTTGCTCTCAAAGTCTCTAAACTTGTAAAATATTAGCAAAGTTTAGTTTAATACCTTACATTCCTCATATGAGACAGCTTTAGCAAATGAAAAAGGTTTGTTAAGTTACATTATTTTTAGTTAATAAGCAGAAATGTTTTTTTTTCCCCACTGTAACTCAAGCTTGATATTCGTGTTTCTTATTAAATCAATATCTCTGAGCATTTGATTCCAGGGCCAAGAATTAACTGCAATGTCACTGCTGACACCAAAAATAAACCACTTATTTACATGTTAATGAACCTTTATTATAAAGTACCAGTTTGTATGTCTGCCAGCCAAGCAAATCATTCTCATCAACACCTCAATTGCAAATTCTATGCATATACACTAATTACCATACTATATTTGTTCTTATATCAAATAGTCTATTATTTTTGCTTTATATCATTTCCTTTTCTTTGCTACAAAAGGACATATAGAAGCCTACAGGTAAAGGATTACTACCACTGTGGAAAGGGCTGGGTAAAGTGCATATGGATGAACTTCGTTTAAGAGATTCATGAAGCAAGTGTGAATAGTCATATGTGGTTAACTGGTCATTGTGCTACCAATATCTAATTTATCATTTAATAAAGAACTTTCCAATAATTTGATTACAAAAGACTTTTGGGATTGAGGAAGATGGTGACAGAGTAGGACCTTGGACTCCCATCATTCCATGGACACAACTAGATAACTATCAAATCATCCTAAATACCCCAGAAATCAACCTGAAGACTCGCAGAACACACTCCACAAGTAAAGGTAGAGGCCACATTGATAAAGGGGTTCACAGGCACTTAGATGATTTTGATGAAAGGTGCAATAAAACCAAATCTGATGCGGGGGAAAAAAAAAAAAGATTTTCACCAGATGGAGTTTACACTGAGCTATAGAGGCTTTTTGATGAAAGTATGGTGACCTCTGAGACTCTATTCAGTGAATTTTTTTAGTTAAAAAATGTTGACTATTAGGTGCTTAAAAGATGATGATTCACAAAACTACATACTGTTGTATAATAAATCAAGTAATGAGAAATAAGCATAGAAAATGTGTAAGGGGTGCCTGAGTGGTTCAGTTAGTTAAGCATCTGACTCTTGATTTTGGCTCAGTTCATGATTTTATGACCATGGGATTGAGCCCTGACTTGGCCTCTGTGCTGGGCATGAAGCCTGCTTAAAATTCTCTCTCTCTCTCTCTCTCTCTCTCTCTCTCTCTCTCTCTCTCCTTCAGCCCTTCTCTCCTGTTCCCCATGAGTGCACACACGCACATGCACTCTGTCTCCCTCCCTCTCTCCCTCTCTCTCTATCTCTCTCTAAAAGCAAAATGAAACACACATGCACACACACAAGAGAAAATGTATAAAGCCAAATGATATGAGAGTGAAACTGGAAAGGTGAGAATAATTTTTCTCTGGCCAAGAAACCTAAAGACAATGATTTCCAGTAAGATTGAAAATATGTCCTCATCCAAATTCTTAGGTAAAAAAATAAATCTCATGAAGATGGTATTTTAATATGAATTTATTTATGCTTAATCAATTGACACCACAGCTACTCAAAGAGGAATCGATCCCAGTGCTCCATTTTGTCCAGAGCAGTCTTGGAGGCAGCAAAGCAATCGAATCCAGAGAAGCACTGTAATAGAGAAGACTACAACCTCGTTGCTTTCAGAGATCTCTGTGATGTTTGAGAGGACCCAATAATACCACTACCTTTCTAAAATTCCCCTGAAATAAAAGGGTAACAGCAAAAGAACATTTGGTAAAAACACAATATGGTTCATCCAGTAATTGAAGACCTGATGTAGAAATTTGCAATATTTTAAGTAGCAACCTAGAAGAAAATCTAAGCAGAAGCTAGTGTTACAGGAAGGGAGACCAAGTGAAATGATGATCCCAAGATGATCCAGAGCCCCAGATGAAACAAAGAGGCACAAGGTGAAGTCCAGGGACTCAGCTGAGTAAAAATATACTCTCCCGGGTGACTAAAACTGAACCAAAATTGAAGTAGTTCTAAGGGAAAGGATTAGTACTTTAAATCATGAGAAAACGCTCTGAAAAGGCAGACTGTGTCTAAAGTAAACTCCCTGGAGTCCTATATCCAAACTGTTTTCCAACTCAAACCACGGAGTACCAAAAGGAGGAAAAATGGCAATTTTGTAGGTGCATAGTCATTTAAAGTTCAAAACCTCAGGCTTTACTTGCTTAAATCAGACATTCTCTAGGAACAATGAGGAATTTAAGAGCAGGCCATCAATTTCCATTTTAACACAGGTGGGCATTCCCAGCTCAAGGTCATGCCCTTAGGATAGTGGATTTTCTCAGTATGTTTTTTCTTCATTTTAATTTTTTTTTAATGTTTTTTATTTATTTCTAGGAGAGAGAGAGAGAGAGACAGCGTGAGCAGGGGAGGGTCAGAGAGAGAGGGAGTCACAGACTGAAACAGGCTCCAGGCTCTGAGCTGGCAGTCAGCACAGAGCCCGACGTGGGGCTCGAACCCACGAACCGCGAGATCATGACCCAAGCGAAAGTCGGACGCTTAACCGACTAAGCCACCCAGGCGCCCCTGTTTTTTCTTCATTTTAAACATTTATTTATTTTTGAGAGACAGAGTTAGAGCAGGGGATGGAGAGAGAGAGGGGGCACCATAGAATGTGAAGCAGGCTCCAAGCTCTGAGCTGTCAGCATAGAGCCTGACGAGGGGCTGGAACCCAGGAGCCACGAGATCACAACCTGAGCCAAAGTTTGATGCTTAACCAACTGAGCCACCCAGACACCCCTCTTTGTATGTTTTAAATCGAAAACATGTAGCTCACTTAATGTTAGGCCTGTAACAAATGGGTAAGAGGGAGTTTTTATTCTGTCCATGAAGTGAGTAACCTTAAAACAAATCAGGAAGTTACTGCTCAATAATCATGAATTAGAATCTTTTGACTTAAAAACAGTAACACAAAAAGAAACATTATCAAGAGAAACTATAAATTAGTTTTTCTAAAAAGAAGATATCAAAGAACATAGAGAAAATTGTTTGTTCTGTAGCATTAAGAAAGCTGTCTGCTGAAAAGTTTTCATTAGGATACCTAAAGACTTCAGATCATTTTAAGTTCTATAATTCTGGAAAAATCCCCCCACTGTTTTCTTCTTGATTAAAATTTCTTATAATTCTGAGAAAATTCCCTACTGTTATTTTTTTTTCTTAAGTTAGAAGTTCCACTATTTTGTCTTGATAGAAAAAGATAAAAGAGAGAGAAAGGGAACCAAGGGCTAGATAAAAGAGAAGATAGGAGGGAGGAAGGGAAAGAGGTAGGGAGAAACCTGATAAAATAATATTAAATGCAAGTTGTGAGCAAGAGTGACTTGTCACTAACTTGAAAGGAAACTAGAGAATCTCATCATTAAGTTTGAAGCAGCTATTATTCACTATTTACAAAGACTTTATATAACCAATGGAAGTTGAATTTTATCAGTCACCTTTCCGAACATTTTCATGTAAGATTTCTTCTTAAGCCAGTGAGAATACAGACAAGGGGTTGGTGAAGCTTCTCTATAAAAGGTCAAATATTAAATATTTTCAGCTTTAGGGCCACAGGGCCTCGAGTGTAATCACTCACCTCTGCCATTGACCCACAAAAGCAGCCACAGACAATAGTAAAGCAATGAGCGTGCCTTTGCTCAAGAAAACCTTTTTCTTTTTCTTCCTTCCTCCCTCCCTCCCTCTCTTTCTTTCTTTCCTTCTTTCTTTTTACAAATACAGGCAGTGTGTCGTATTTGACCAGTAGTCTGTTGACTCCTGATACAGAATATAATAATATATGTTTCTTTCCCTGAATTCACCAAAATTACTCTTTTTAAAGCATGGTCCACTAAAAGCCTAGTAAAAGAGACTGAAACTTTCTCTAACATTTTTTGTTAGAATTTCTGTATCTATATTCAAAGGGAGACTGCACTTACCTTTCTTTTGGTGTGGGTTTGGTAGTATTGTTATGGTAATTAGAAAAGCTTTTTATTTTTTGTTTTTGTTTTAGCTCTAGAAGAAAGCTTTATACAGCATGGGAATTCTCAGTTTCTTAGAAGTGGAAAATGTGTGGCTCATTACAGGTGGCATTTTGGAAGATTATTCTTTGACTTAAAAAAAAGTATTTTATGGATAGAGTTTGTTTAGTTTTCCTATTTTATTTGCAGTCCTATAAACCATATATTTCAACAAGACTCTCAACTCTATTAATGAATAGCTTTATATAGCCACATTTGCCAGTGTGTTCAATAGAATATTACTTCCCAGTGATTGATTCAAGAGGCTATATATTAAAGAAGGATTCTATGAATGATTACATGTGGAAAACACTGTGCAAGATAAAGCTAATTAGCTCTTTGAACAACAGGGCTAACTTCTCAGAACTTTTAATATACCATGTGAAATCTGAATATCAAAAAGTGGGATTATGAATTATATTATGAAATACTCCCCTAATTGACTTGACCATAGAATCTTTGTCTTAGACATTGCATGGTACATGTTCTTTAGGACACAATCTTGAAAGTCCTAGAATAGACTGTAACAATTTATAATATCTCCCAAACAATAATGACATTACCCTTTATCAGTTATACTTTTCTGTATTCTGTTTGCTCTTTTTCATTTATTAATCTAGAGAAAAGTCTGCCTAATTTTCTCCCAGTTCATTTATTTCTTTCCTTGTATCTCTCAGGCTCTGTTCTATGCGTTTATCGATAGCATTATTATAATGCTAATCTGCCTCTAAAGTTAGAGGCATTATTATCTAAGCATTATTCCTCATTCATTCTATTTAATATTAAAGGCACTTGGGGGTAGGGGTATGGGCAAAATAAGTGAAGGGATTAAGAGGTACAAACTTCCAGTTATAAAATAAATAAGTCACAGGGATAAGAGGTGCAGCATGGGGAATACAGTTAATAATATTGCAATAACTTTGTATGGTAACAGATGGAAACTACATTTATTGTGATGAGCGCTGCAGAATATAATGTAATTGTTGTCTCACTGTGTTGTACTCTTGAAATCAGTATAACACTGTATGTCGATGATACCTCAATTAAAAAATATAAATAGAATGAAAGAACAAAAGAACTAATTAAATGAATAAATAAATAGTGGAAGAAAATGTAATTTAAGAAAAAGTTAAAACTATTAATGTTACTGTAAAAATGTTTTCAAAAGGCTGAGACATGCAAAAAATAATTTAGGCACTCAAAGTTATAAATTTGCCTATTATTAGAACTTTCATCATTTCATGCAAACTTTGATATGTAATGTTCATACTTTTATTTTAAGTAGCTTATATTTTTTATTTTTAACACAAGAATTATTTAGTAGTGTACTTTTTAAAAATTTTAAAGTGATCTACATACAGGTATTAAGTCAACCTTATTAATTATATTTATTAAATCCTCCATGAATGTGTTCTATCTAGTTCATCTGTGAAAGAGAAAAGAATACTTTAATATCTCTTAGTATAATTATATGTCTGTCAATACCTCATATTACTATCATCTTTTCCTTTCTATAATTTAATATTTTAAAATGACATTTTCCTTATATACTTTATTTAATGTATAAATATTCATGACATTTTATCTCTATATAACATAAAAATACTCTATCCCAGGATTCTGATTCAACTTGGTCTGGTCATAACACTACTTCTGATTTCTGTGTGTGTATGTCTACTATATTTTGACCTTTCTTTTTATTTTTAACAATTCAATGTTATTTGGTTTCTGTCTCACTTTTGTAAGGAGCATAACCTATATTTAAACAAATTCAGAAAAATACTAATCTTTTAGAAGGCAAGTTTACCCATTTATATTTAGTGTGATTAGACACAACTGTTTTTACTTCTTATTTCAGTCTTTCTCTTTTTGTCTGTTTATAAATTTTTTTCTTCCTTTTTCTCTTAGGGTTTTTGCTTTTCCAGGAAAATGCCAGATCAAATTAACTTTCTGAATAATAAAGATATCCTCAATACTTTAGTATTCAAGCACTAAATTCTGCTTATTTCAGGCCCAGAATAAGGGCCTCTACCATTCTACATTTCTGATGTTTATGATGTTGATGTAACAGGAGCCTGTTCCCCACTTCCTACCCTTGGTTCTAAGTCAGGAGGTGATAGTAAAGCTTGCCAGGGTTTTTTCCTGTTACTTTTGATATGTTGCTATATCATAAGACAAAAAAATTACACTTGTTCTCCATGACTTCCTATATCAAATTTGCAATTTATCTAAAAGAAATCTTTCAACATTTTAATATTTTAAGTGTGCAGAGTCCTCATTAAATATATTCAACAAATAACAGGGAATGAGAAGTGAGGAATAGGGGAAAGGTTATTATTTTTGATAACATCACATCGACTTACACTCACGTCCTGAACTAAAATAATTACTTCAAAATTTTACAAATAGTTAAACTTAGGAGGAAGTGGCTACCGAGTGACTTTCTACTTTAAAAGAATTGCTAATGCATCTAACCTGATGAAAACTACTAGGGAGAAAGAAATTATCAAAGGAGAGAATAAGGAGGAAAACACTGAGTTCAATAGTTACTCTAATAGTAGCTCTCAGATAATATACAACATACAAAGGCAACTTGGTAGAGATTTTGGTCATTGTCTTTCTATTTTTTATCTTTTCCTTTCTTTGAAAAAAAACCAAAATGTTTGTGACTGTACTAAACATAAGCAAACTACCTTGACATTAAAAATTCTGTGTCAGTCGAACAGTATGGTACTAGGGCCTCATAGGAAGAATTTAACTAGTCACGTGACTCCTAAATCAATGTGTATTTTCTTCTATTTCACAGTTCTGACAACGTGTTGACTTGGGAGAAGTGGGAAGAGGGGGCAGTGGGCAGGAGGAAGCAACTTATCAGAAAAAAAAAACACACACACACACATAGAAATTGCATTGCCTCTCTTTCACATCCCTTGTAAGCTGAACAGTCTTTCTGTATTTCCAGGGTCTGGACTCTGAATCCAGGGTACTGGAGAACTGAACCTCATCCTTGTACTAGAATTATAGCCAGTTGATGGCTCAAACAGTGGACCCAGGAAAAGAATGCTAAGAGGAAGTTTTAAGTGGTGAGGAGCAGTACCTACAGTGTGAATTCAATGGGGCAACCCTGTGAAAACTCTCCAAGACAGACTTGGAGAATATGTTTTTTGATTACAAAATAAGCACAATCATAAATGTGTCTATAAGTCAATATCTTGCTTGCTAGATATACAGCCCCAGCGTGACAATGTACCCTACTAATACCCTGAAACAGAAGTAAGCTCTAGACAAGTAATCATCTATTTTGGTAGCTCAGGCTCCTTGGAGAATATAATGAAGGTAGTGGGCCCTCTCTCTGAAAAAAAAAAAAAAAATTGTGAGTGCATATATCACATAGTTTCAGGGGGGTTACAGATTCCACAAAGCTCACCCTATGAGCCTTAAAGTGATTTAACACACAGATGGAAAACACTTGGCTCTACAGGTTAGTGAGGAAGCATGTCATTGGGCTACACTTTAAATATGGAGAGTCTTCAGCTGGGGACACAGAGGAATAGACACTCATGTTTTTTTGAAGCTTTAGTTTGCCCTTTGCTTTGTTTCAAATTTCAATAGCACATACGTGAGCACAGAATATGAATATTCATATATATCATATATATCTGATATATGATTTTGATTGATTTATCAACATTGTAAGATAGGAGACAAATAGTGTATTTCCTATATGTTGAACTTAGAAAATCCATAAAGGGAACAGCTGCAGACTGGCAGAGGGATGAAGCAAATTAATCTCATGACCTTCTCTCTCTCTCTCTCTCTCTCTTTCTCTCTCCTCTTTTAATAAAGTAATTTTAAAAGTCTGAAGAAGGAAGCAGTACCTGGTAAGCTCTGGGAAGAAGAGATAACTTGGGGGCTTCTATTTAAGGTATAATCCTCCTGTGAGTTCTTTTGGGCTATCCCTCCACCTGATGAGTGGAAGAACCTGCGTCTGAGCATTATTTCCCCTATCTCTTCACCGCCAACCAATTCTTATGGAAAGTATAGAAATTAACTCTTACACAAATTAATAGGCTATTCAGAGAATAATAAGAGATTAAAATGAAAGGCAGCCAATATATTCTTAGTTCCAGTGTATAAAGATGACATGTCATTTTTTAGAACCCTGGATAAATAAAATCTTATTATTCTACCCCAAATGGCCATTTGATCTAATTGTACACTATTTATTGTAGCCTTAATAGAAAAATACTTTTCTATAATATTTTAAAAATGGCTACTGTCTAACCCCCAAATGCTTTAAAAGTATAAGGGGAGATAGAGACAGAGAGAGAGAGAGAGAGAGACTTAAATAACATCTCTCTTCTAGGCAGCAATTTCCCCAGATGAAGAGGTCACCACTGTTTAACAGCGCGCTGCCATGTTAATTTAGTATGACAAGATAAAGCAGTAATCTCGGCTCGTGGAGGCTGTAAACCGCCTGCTATCTGGGGACATGCTGAAGTCGATTTGCACTGTATATCACTTTATACAATTGCCATGACAAAGCCCCCTGAGTTCTCACATGTAAATCTCTCTATCCCTCTCTTCCCGTAGCCCCCTCTTTTTCATTCCCTCCCAGTGTCTTTCTTCCCAGCTTCATGTCCAGGTAGACCACATCCACTCAGCACTAATCTCCAAAAATGTAATGCTCTGCACATGACAAGGGACACACAACACACACCCCTCTCACAACCACTCTGTCAAGTCCTCCGATTTAAGAGAAGATGTTCAGGGACTTAGATAATCCATTGATCCCACTTGCATCGGCTTTTATATTTCAGTCTGCCGTGTTAAGTTGTCAAGGGGAGTGATTAAACTGATGTTTCATGATTCGAGATTTACTTTCCTAGGAATGATAGTTTTCAAAGCTTGTCTTGCTAAGTTCTGCTTAAAGATTATCCCTAAGAAAGCTGATGTATCTTTACTGGTATAAATCTAGTAATAAAACTCTAAAGTGTTTTAGGTAAGGACATTTTGAAGATATTCAGGGTTATAAACATAAGAATGTAAAACTGAATTAAATTTGGATTTTTAAAAAATGTCATCTGTGTAGTTCTCTCTGCATGAAGCAAAAACACCATATGTAAAAAAGGGGGAAAAACATGTTTCTATCTATGTAAAACAAAAATAATTATAGAACCACTGAAGGGGACATAAGTGAACAGGGAAGAGTTTATATGATAAGAAATAAAAAGATCACATGAAGCCCATTAGGAAAGTGACAAGTCAAAGTTTTATCCAATAATATAAAAGCAGAAATACACGTTTAATCTTCAAGAATTAACAGCTAGAAATATACACGTTTCGGTTAGGTGTGTTAGTTTTAAATGCGACATGGCAGATTTCTGACAGGTTGAGCTGTTATCCTATAAAAATCCATTTATACAGTGCCTCTTATCCAAATCTCAGCCTCTTTACATCAGCTCAAGCTGCCCTTATGGGTAAACAGAAAGGAAAGATCAAAAGGCTTTAAAAAGCAATAAACACAACACTAATAAACAAAGGAATGAATCCCTCACAGGGCCTCTAAAATTCTCAAAATCAAATAGGGGTTTTAAAACATATTGAAATGTAAAAAACAAACAAGCAAATAAAAACACAAACAAAAACAAAAGAATATGCTAATAAAACCATAGTCACAAACAGGAACCTCATTAACCATACACTAAAAGAAAAATAATTTGCCTTCCAGATATTTATGCAACAAAACTTGGACAATTTTTAAAATTAAAAAAATTAAGGTTTTATTTATTTCTGAGAGAAAGAGAGAGAGACAGCGTGAGCAGGGGTGGGTCAGAGAGAGACGGAGATACAGAATCTGAAACAGGGTCCAGGCTCTAAGCTAGCTGTCAGCACAGAGCCGGTCATGGGGCTCGAACTCACGAACCCTGAGATCATGACCTGAGCTGAAGTCAGACGCTTAATTGACTGAGCCACCCCGGCGTCCCAGCAATTTTTAAATATAGTATTTTCCAAAACATTTTTGCTAGTGTGTGTGTGTGTGTGTGTGTGTGTGTGTGCGCGCGCGCACGCGCGCGTGCACGCGCTTGCATGCGCTGATGTTAGGTATCACCAGGTAGATTATTTGAAGAAGTGTCCTGTGTGAAGCTACAGAAAAATGCTATGATCTATGAGTTACCTACACAGCAACTGCACTGAGAGAATCAGTAGGCCGACAAAAAAGGAGTTTACATTAACTGAATATTAATTATACAACAGGCACTGTGGTAGGTAATTATTTCATTTACTTGTTACATCAACTATCTACGTGTAAAGTAGTATTTTACCATGTAGATATGGAAATTTGCACTCAGAATGGCTTTTCTGAGCACAGGCTCTAGAGATGCTCATTCAGCCTTTCAACTATTTTGAGATGCTTGCTGTGTGTCAGTCACTATACAAGACTCTAGGGACCTGGTGCTGAACAAGACAGACATATGACCCTGAAGATACCAGAGTTTTTTCCTTTATTTTACTTTTTGTTAATTATTTCATGTGTATTTACTTTTGAGAAAGAGAGACAGAGAGAGAGAGAGAGCAAGCAGGGGAGTGCAGAGGGAGAGGGTGACAGAATCTGAAGCAGACTCCAAGCTCTGAGCTGTCAGTATAGAACTCAATGTGGGACTGAAACTCACAGACCACGAGATAATGACCTGAGCTGAAATCGAACACTTAACCGCCTGAGCCACCCAGGCTCCCCTGAGAACTTTTTCCTTTAAATGAGTTTGCATCTCATGTTCAAATTATATCCAAAGATACTGATAGAATTTACTGGTAAGACCACTGAACCAGTTAAAATGGGATGGCAATATGGATAATAATCTTGCAGGTTATTAAAAGGAAATTGTGACTACTGGGAGCTCCCCCCCCCAAAAAAAAATAGTGTTTTCTTCTAGTAATTCATAGTAATTAGTCAACAGAACACAAACTACTCAAGAATTACAGCATCTATTAAGTCCTTGCCATGTGCCAGGCATAGTTCAAGACCACTTACGAGAATTCTATCTAATCCTTATAACATATGTGTTTATTCAGAGGTTCCATTATCATCCTCATTTTCAGAGGAGAACACAAAGGCACACAGAGACACCATAAAATTGAGACACCTTATAAAACGTAGACTTTCTTGGAACCCAAGCAGTTCAAGGGCGAATTTAGGCTCTTTACCAGCACATTCTATATCGTTTAGTCTTATCAAAATGCAGTTCTGACTTGGTTTAGGTAGATTTTTCTGGTGGTGGTGGTGGCGGCGGGGATAGTTGCTGTTGATGAACAGGCTTAAAAACATTAACCAAAATTTGGCTATCAGTGAACAATACTGATGATAATTGATTCTGTGGTAAATATCTGACTGAGAGACTCAGATTATCCCAGATTGATAATCACGTCTTATGTTAATAGTTAAAAATACCAAAAACAAAACAAAACAAAACAAAACAAAAACTTAATGACAAGAGATTGATGTGTCTATTGGACTTCTCATTTCAAAAGTACTTTTCCTTAGCTTTAGTTTTCTTGTAGGTTACTTAAATTTATAAGAATTGAAAGTATCTGACATTGAATATAATGCACCATTTTTCTCCTAGATGATAGAACTTAAACATTTCTTTAGACACTCACTTAACTAATATTTACTAAGCTGGTTCCTGCTGTATCCCAGGTACCAGAGTGCTTAATGTATACTAACTTCCCTAAACATAACACTCTCTCAGATGCTATTCTTAATCATACTTATTTTATAGATGATAAAAATAAGGTACAGAAAATTTCCATAATTGCCAAATGCTGTAAGATATTAAACAGCAGATCCTGGAATTTACTCAGTAATTTTGTCCCTAGAGCCATGCGCTAAACCACGAGGCTTGCCAAGAGTTTTATAGCCAGAGCACAAATTACTACTAATCTAGTAGTGATCTAGATGTGAAAGGTTTAGCAAGTAATCCTTTAAAATCCCATATATTGCCCAACTGCCTATGCAGAACTTCTAGTACCATTCTGAAGTAGTTAAGTCTCTTGGTCCATTTCAAGCCAGATAAAAAGATGAAAAAACCAAGCGGTCTCTGAGTTAAGGTATAAGAGTCAAGCAACAATTATTCTACCTGAATGTCCCACATGTATCTCTAAGGGCTTTTAAAATTATTTATTATGATAAACTATAAAAATGATTTCAATGTTTGTGTGAGTGGGAAGTCAGTAAGCACAATTCGTAAGTGCTTGGGTTCTAAAGTCATGACTCCAAACTCTCCCACTTACGTATTCGGCCAATTACTTTATCCAAGACTGTTTTCTGTCTGTACACTGGGGATGATCATAGTTGTCTAACTCACTGAGCTGACATAAAATTGGCCGAAATAACAAACGTAGGGTGGCTGGTATATAGAAGAAATTGAAATATTATCCATTCCTATTATTAACTATTAGGTACCATGTTCTAAAGAGCATTGACTATTTTAAATCTCATATGTGAATTGCAACTATCAGACTATGGATAGGCTATAAGATATATTCACACAAGACTTCCAAAAAGTCTCTTCTTATATTCTACTGATGACTCTGGGGAAATCAAAATCTCAGATACAGCAGAAGCATGTTCTCTGACTCCTGTGTCCCTGGTGTGCAAAGCATGCCAGCCACTGCCACAAAGCCTAAAGATGGATACTGGTAACGGCCTGACAATATCCCCTGCTCCAGATATATGTTTACACAGAAGGAAGGGTCCAGTAGCGGCAGCAGAAGTGGGTATCAGGCTTAGCACCTTATTAAGTCTAACACTGTAAGTTATTGTAACCTATTTTTTGTTACTCATTAATACAGGTTTTGACTTTTTACATGATACATATTTTATATTCATACACACATAAAAAGCTCCTTCATAATATCTGTGTGGTTATGTTCCTTCTTTATATCCTGCCTCCATTTAAAACTGTTTATTCACTCTTAGAATATTATTTTCTCATTTAGTGTTATCGACCAACAAGATTAACTGTTTTATCTCGAGACAGGCTGGATTTTTACGAGCTAAGAAGAGACACTGGAGTAAACATTGCTTCTCTATATAATGATAACATTGTTTGCTCTGCTGCCGCAGAAGCAGCCTTGACTAAATAAGACACAAAATCCAGTCACTTGTGTTCATTTACTTTATCATGTGATGTCAGTGTCACAGAGCTGCCCAAGGCTGCTCTCCTTACATTCACACCTCATCTGCTCACATGGATCATTCCTAAAAACTGTCTCTGGGAAAAAGTTTTAAAAAGCTTTCCGCCTTTGTATAAAGATCTGTTAACAAAAGGAGCGATTACAACTGTAAATTTAAGTTAGCTTTACATTTATTTCCCACTACAAATAACAAAGAGCTTTCAGCTTTCTCCTCTAGAGAGCATAGAAAACATAAAACTGACTTTGTAAAACAAAAAAAATGGGGGGAGAAAGGGTACAAAATGATCAAAGCTGGTCTCATATTAAAATGCTGTAATGAATTCATTGCTAATGACAGCTTTCACACCAATACAAATTATGGGCATCTCAAACTTTGCGGAGGAAAGAAAGAATTTAAACTCACTTAATGCTTTTAAGAGCACAGTGTTCCTTCTGAATTCAGATTGGCATCTCTTAAGGAATCCTTTCTCTTCAAAGTCCTCATCCTTATCTTCCTATTAGATTTTCTGTACTACTGAATGAATTCCTTTCTATTAAAAAAAAAAAAAAATCTATCACCCACCCTCCAATGCAGGCATTTGTGTTTATGTATACTTATAAAAGAGAAAGGTGTATGAGTCTAATTGCCAAAATACATGAGAAAAAGAAATTAAAATGAAAACACATTACTTCCTTTTTTTTTTTTTTTTTTTGTATGACTTCACTTTCTCAGGATCCAAATTAAGTGCCAGTGTTTGTGCTTTTTAGAGAAACTGCTCTACAAAGATAATTCCTCTCTTTTTAGGTACAGCAGATAGTTGTATCTAACTGACAAAGCAAAGAGGGAATATGGTGTAAGTATTATTTGAAACATTTTGAGGTCCCATTGGCAACTGAGTTACCTAGTCTTATAGATTTCATTCTAATGCCTAGAATTCAGCCAACAACACTGGAAAATTCTTATTTCTTTTGCATTCCCTTAGGTGACTGTCCTTTGCAATTACAAAATAAGAAATAATGAGAAACTTGTTGCTATTATCACTCATAATAAGTTAATACAGAGAAAGCAACCTCAAAACCACTTTCTAGTTATGTAAATAATCTCCATTTTTACCAATCACTACAAAATCTCAAACTTAGGAAAGAAATGCGTAGACAAAAAGCAATAATTGAGTTAAAGAAAGAATCAAGAACGTATTGAAAATAGTGGCAGAAGCTGTCAAATAATTTAAAATAGAAGCTGGTAACAGGTGCACAAAGAGCATAACGTATCTGCTAGAGCACCAGGTCCCAGACATTTGGATTCAGTGAGAAGCACAATTTCGAAAAATAATATCAAAAACCAGTATAGACTTTTAAGTCCTTTTTTTGGTAAGTACATTAAATATAATATTATACTTTGCTATCAACATTGAATCAAAAGAACAGTAAATATGATTTCTGAGTACACTGAGTAAATATGCCCCATAGTTTTGTGAAGAACTGACTAAAATCAGTGAAAATTCTCTCACAGAACAAGCCAACTGACCTTTATTAATCACATACAGTAAGAGAAACCTAGTCCGACTCCAGGAAGTTTGGCAAGCCCCCAAGAGGCAATATATGTAAATAAGAAGGAAGTATATATCAGAGCACAATGGTGCTGATTCTCCAACCCTGTCTTTCTTCCTGATAATGGCTCCATTGAGATCTACAAGAGGACACATTAAGAATGTTTTCTGATAGGAGCAAACTGAAAGAGAGGAAAAGAGGAGCAAAGAAGGAAAAGAACCAAAGGAAGGAAATGAGGAAGAGTTGAAAACAAAACATCTAAGATACAAAATAAAAGTTGGTCCCCAAACTTTTCAATATTTTTCACTTACAAATACGAAGGATTCTAGTATGCAGATCAGCAATAGCAGATAAAATACAGATGGACACCTATCCATTCCACAAAATCAGGAGCACCGTTCAAGTAAATTTCTAGTACGGCTTCTTAGTGTCCTTCCTATATCCAATACCCTAGCCAAGTATTTCATCATTCTTTCCACCTCATTCAAGGTGGTCACCCAGATAAAGAAAGGAAACATTCAAAACCCCCATAACTAAAGTAGTTGTTTTCCTATCAATGTGAGACATGAATTTTACTAACTTCCTCATATTTTATGTTAAGATATTTACAGTATGCTTTTTCTTCGGTAGTTTAACTTTCTCTTTTCCTCTTTCTTAGTTATTTCATCTGGGGAAAAATGTGGCAAAGGCAAAATCATACTCAGATATTGACTAAAGACCTTGTATTAATGCTATCCAATGGGATATATACAACTGTGAATCTCCTTAGCACTAGTTAGCCTATATCAGGATTCTACTATTTTATAGAAGATCATGGTGATTTTCTAGTTATCTTATCCCCATACTATACAAAAAGCTACAAAAAGGAAGGGTTCTGACTCATTCCCCTCTCTCTCGTAATAGGTATTCATTGTATATATTTAATTTATATTTTTCTACAATACTTCCTATTAAATTAAAGTCATTAAATTCATTAGGCTACATCTTCTCAAGCAAACATATTTCCCCCCAATACTAAAGCTTTAGAAGTTCTTATTTATTCACCTGTTACTCCATAGCATTTTGTAGGGACACTCATCAAGTGTCCTGAACTAGCCTATAACTCCCACGTGACACTTTTCCCCCTCCATGGGAGAGTACATTCCTTAAATTTCTCAAGGCCCAGTTAACTTTAAACTCAACAGTAGTACTTCAAATATACTGTGGACATCAAATGAATCAAGGTTTTCTCCACTGGATATTCAGCCCTCCCCCTACCCGAAGGAATGGAATTGTAAGACAACAGAACAAAAAGATCCATCGCACAACTTATCCAGTGGCTTTGAAGAGCCCCCAACTGATTGTTTTTCACATGTCCTCATTCCTGCTAGCCCTGGGGTAATTTCCAGAAACAATGAAAGTATAAAGATTGAACCTCTTACATTCAAACACAAGCCTTGGATTATATCTAGATAAACAGCTTCATGTGGTATTTTCCGACAACATTTACAGAATAATGTTGGTAACAATGTAATTTCATTGTATGATAAACATCAATTTACCATAAAAAAACAAATACAAACTTGTCACTATTTTCACCTTGTTTCAATTGAATTGGCCTTGTTCAGATAAGCAAGCCTATCTCTTACAGAAACAACAGTTTAGAGATAAACTGTGTGAAATCGGTATATGTGTGTGTAGAATTATACTGCCTACTATCATAATTTTATACTGCCACACCGCACATATGGCTTCCAAGCTTACTTTATCTGAATCTTTCTGAATCTATTCTCCATGCTATTAAACTGCACACATTCCACATCGTTCAAAAGTAATTACACTTTTGTCTAGAGTGTAGGAGACTGCTCTCCCTAAACAATGAAATTCTCATTATTAGAACTTGCACAATAACTGCACTGCTGTTAACAACAGTATGCATTATACCATCACAATAACTTATGCTAAGTTTGATATACAAAGGTAACCAGAAATTTAAAAGCTTATAAAAACTACCATATAGAAACAGGAATCTTTACCATACCATAATTAAGGTCCTATTTTGTGACTTATTTTTAAATAACATGTGTATTTTTGTCTTTCGTATTTTACCTGAACAGTACTTCATGCATAACATTATCCTAGTCAAGCACTGAAGATACATTACTAATAACTGTTAGGTTACAAGCGAAGTTCACATAAAGAGTATTTCAAGACACAGCTATAATAGAGCAATGAAAATTATTTGGGGGGTAAATGAGGAATCCCAGGAGTTGACAGTGAACCAGCACAAGTAAATGCCTCTCTCTGTCACATGCATGAAATGAATTTCCTCATTGTTTAAGGTTGGATTTTATACATTGGAGCTTTGCTATAATCTTGGTTCTCAGGTAGGTGTCCAACTTTTTTTTTAATATTTAGTTATTTTTGAGACAGAGAGAGACAGAGCATGAGCAGGGGAGGAGCAGAGAGAGAGGGAGACACAGAATCTGAAACAGGCTCCAGGCTCTAAGCTATCAGCACAGAGCCCAGTGCAGGACTTGAACCTATGAACAGTGAGATCATGACCTGAGCCCAAGTCAGACACTTAACCGACTGAGACACCCAGGTGCCCCTATATGTCCAACTTCTATAGAAGATGCAACTTAAAGGTCTCCTGGATGGCTCAGTGGGTGGAACATTTGACTTCAGCTCAGGTCATGATCTCATGGTTCATGAGTTCGAGCCCCATGTAGGGCTCTGTGCTAACAGCTCAGAGCCTGGAGCCAGCTTTGGATTCTGTGTCTCCCTCTCTCTCTGGCCCTCCCCTGCTGGCACTCTTGTCTCTCTCTCTCTCTCTCTCTCAAAATAAATAAATAAACATTTTTAAAAAGTTAGAAAAAAAGAAGATCCGACTTAAAACACCTTTGTCTTCCTTTGATGGACTTCAGGAAGAAAACTGACTCACTGAATGTTGCTTCATCATAACTAGTGTTCCTGCAATGTTTAAACACAGTGACATTAAGGTAAATCAAATTATTAATCTCAATACGCTATGTGCCCAGAGGTTTTTTTTCTAAACAATTCCAGGAAAATATCATCAATACACAAATTAAATTATATATCAAAATAGATTGAGACATACTTCCAGATCCAATAGATCTTTACATGTTAAAAAATTTATACACATACACAGTATTTATTTCATAGAAAATTCAGCTATCTATAAAGTGAGCAACTCAAATTATTTTTTAACAAAAATACTGTACTGTTAAAATGTATAATTGTACGTTTTAAAAGTCACTGTTGGGAGGCAGCCACTCTACACTTATACAAAACTAGTCACTCAACTCAAGAGGATTTTAAGAAGTCAAAAGAGACTTTGGCTGAGATAAGAGTATACCTTCTGTGGAAAACAAAAACAAAAACAAAAACAAAAAAGAGACAATTGACTATTCAGTAACCACAGGTGGTCGAGACTTTCATTTCACATCACATTTGACACTTGAACAACAATCTAACCAGCAGAAGTAGCAATGCAACCAGACAGAAAATGAGCACCAAAATGGCTACCACAGAGTCCCTTAGCTGCCTCTGATGCTGCTACTTGATTTCTCTTCAGACACCCTCTGTTCCCTTCTGGTGCTCATCTGTAATCACAACACTGACTGACATGAGGATATGTTTGTTCTCAATGGTTCTTTGCATCATGAAATAAATTCATCTGTATCAGAACTATTATTAAAAATGAGCCAGAAATTATAGTGATTCTGGCTTGTCTCTGAAAATCTACAGTGACAGTCTCCAAACCCATGTTTAAAAAGGGGGAAGGGGACAAGAAGATTTGATCTTCAGTGGAAGTAAAGCCCTGAACTGCCTTTCCGCTCATGTCAGAATACGACTTCCAAACTCGCCTTTCACCTTTTTTGAAGATTACGTGAAACTTGAAATTTTTCATTAATCGCCAATAAGAGTGTCAGAGAAGGAACCCACAGAGCCTGTCTTCTAGATACCTATGCGATCTGTGTCTCAATCTTGTAATGATTGGAAATCTGACAGTTTCTTAAATAAATATACGTATATAATCTGCTGAAAACACTTCATCCACAATGTACTCTGAATAATGAGTATATCATTTCAAGAATATGGATGGACCCATGGCATCCACACCAGTATAACTGTCTGTGAGCTGCTCTTATTTAGGCACTTAATTCATTTCTCCAAAACATTAAGGAAATAAACACAACTTCGGAAAGGAAGAATTGCATCTTCCTTTGACCCAGTTCCAAACACCTGCATACTCTGGATATGAACACACATCCCTATTTTCTCAAAATCTTTATATGGCAACAATTGTGAAGTGTACAGAACTTTTGTCTCAGAAAATATTTTCCAACTTAAATGTTATACAGAGAATATCTCTCTGTAACTTCAAGCCGCCTTACAGGGATTACTCATCAGTTTTACTTTATCTCTAAACTACACTGGCAATACAAAATGTGGACCTCTCTTGCTTTTTTTTAAATTTAAGAATAGAGTATGAACGTCACACATAAAGCGACAATGAAATCTGGAAACCTGGGGTGTTTTTCCCCCTTAAATTGAACTCTATGAAATAGAGACCATGAAACATTGCCTCTGTTTTCAAATATATTGAACAGAGAAAAAAATAGAAAACGTATTTTCCTGGGGCGCCTGGGTGGCTCAGTTGGCTAAGCATTCAACTTCAGCTCAGGTCATGATCTTGCAGTTCATGAGTTCGAGACCCACACCAGGCTCCGTGCTAACAGCTCAGAGCCTGGAGGCTGCTTTGGATGCTGTGTCTCCCTCTCTCTCTCACCCTTCTCCCTCATGCTCTGTCTCTCTCTGTCTCAAAAAAAAAAATGTATTTTCCTACTGAAAAAAAATTTCCTGTTAGGTGAACATGACAATGGCCAACTATCCAGAAAAAGTATAATATATTTGTGTTAAATAACAATTCTATCTATCTATTCAATCATTTTGATAAATGAATAAAATATATCAAATTATAATGTAGGTCATGAGAAGAGATATAAACAGATGTCACAGATAAAAGAGTAATGCAGCAAGCCCTCAGCTTTGGGAAGTCAGTGAAAACATCTCAAAAAGCAGCAAATTTTGAAATTGTGGGAGAAACATAGTTTATCAGGAAGGTAAAATATGACAAAAGAAAGTCTTTCAGGTACAAGGACTAAAGCTGTGTCATTCGAGGTCGCCTGGTATGTTTCTGAACATGTATGAAAAACTTGGCATGACAAGAATATCAGGTCCATGGCAAGATATGGCAGAAAAGACCAAGGCCATAGTTTGGTGCTACTCTATACAGAATTTTATGCTAAGACAAAGAGTGATAGACTCAATCTTGTAAGAAACAAAGACACACATTAGTTCCCAAAGTGGGGTAAGTAATCCAACTCCTTTCTCAGGGAAACAAGTCTAGTGGATGTTGGAAGAAAAACCAGAGAGAGAGGCTAAAACTTTCAGATCATATGACAGACTTTTTTCCAACTGCCTACTCAAGAGATGAAAAGCTGATATGGAATCAAGAAACATTTGAGGCAGGAACAAATTTAGAAACCAGTTAGACATAAAGTAAAAGAATCAGTGTTCGTGTCACTAAAACTAAGTCAAACTATTTGTATCCTGGGATCAGCTTGTGAATCTGATGCAAACTATAATCTTACTCACATGTATGCATAATATGAAATTCTCCATTCATTTCCCAGTTTGCCCATAGACCCTGGCTAAGAACTGCTGCTCTGGATGAAGTTGCTTGGGGAAAGGAGTTGTGTTTTATTCACATTTCCATAGTGCCCAACAACAACAACAACAAACATGGTACAAAGTAGGCGATTCATAGTTCGCATCCAGTTGAACTGAATTCTCCATTACAAACTGAATGGTTTCATTTTCACTAACATCCTGCATCACAGCATCCCCTCATGCCAATTACAGAATGTAATTTAATATACCTTTCTTATACCCATCTTTGATTACATTTAAAATAATCTCCCCTTTATCTTTGTGGTATTCTTCTGGTTATAACTATTTATATCCTCTCCTTCAAATGTGTCTTTGTGTTTAGAGTAATATCACAGGAAAAACAACAAGAAGCATTCCCTGAGAGAAGGCAGTGGTCAAATATCGAGAGGAAAGCCATTAGCAGTGATGCAATGCCAAATAGAGGGTATGATCTCCTCACCCTGCTGAACTGTGTACTACCATTTTTTTTTCCTTTTCTTTTCCTAATTTAACCTTTTTCAGAGGAGGGCAAAAAGTTGTATCATTGCACATAACTAATACAAACTCACGGTAGAGAAAGAAGTTAGGGACTATGGAGAGTATGATTTGGCTTGCCAAATAAGAGATAATCAGATAATAAAATATGTTTGTGTCCTTGTGAGGAGCTTGTAATGTTTATAAGCATGGACTCCAAAGCCAGAATGTCCGTACAAATAACCCTGGGTCTCCTAAGTATCAAGTTATTTAACCTCTGTGTGCCTCGGTTTCCTCATTTGTAAAACAAGACCAATAATAACACCCACTGTATTATTGTGAATGTTAAATGAGTTAATACATGCAATGTGATTAAAGTACCACATCTATATCAGTGTTTTAGTATTAGCTGAAACACTATCCTTGAGAGGAAAATCTTCGCGCATAGTCACATATCCGGTGAAATTTTGACCTGTAAGGCTTAAAATGTTGAAAGAGAGTATTTAAATCTAATGTGAGTATCAGAGAACAGCATCCATTTCACAGTTATTAGGGGATATCTGATTCTTCTTGTTGATTTAATTCTACATAAGTAATGCAGTAACATAAATAAGTAGGCGTATTTCAGTTCCAAGCACATTTATGATATAATTTTCTAGAGAAAGAAAAACAAAAAAGATTTCACTGAATCAGAGTTGTCTTTATAAGTATGAGAAGGTCTGAGGAGACATAACTTTAATGGCCTTGATGATGATCCTTGAAGTAGAAGAAGAGGAGAATGTCACGAAACCATGACATGTACCCAAGGAGTCATGTTGAAAAAGTGGGGGTGGCTTTACTGGCAGCTAAGGGCCCTGCTACCTTGCCAACCTGCTGATTTTGCTTGTTTGAGTTCCTAAGAAGGACCTAAAAACCTTATGTGTGTGTGTGTGTGTGTGTGCGCACCCACGTGCATGTGTGCGCTTATACATTTCAGCCAAAGATGCTATGCCACTTTCTTCCCTTTCGTCCGTGAAACCAGTTTCCTAATCTTCCACAATGAGCCAGACCCCAGGACAAGGGGCCAGATAAATTATCCTGAGTTGCAAATTCAGGAATAGGATGCCCCAGGGAATTACGAAATTATCAAAACAATGTGAATGAAATTGAGTTAGAAATTATTGCAGTCTCATTAAAAAACTGTAGTTTCTATAAAATATATTCCTCCATAATATTCCCAGTACCATAAGGAATACTGGAATCCAATCTGGGCATAGCAAAGAATTGAAAAATATTGATTTATCATGGTGGAGATGTTCAAAATATGTTATAACTCTATCCAGAAAAACCTTTCATTAGAAATACTGTGACATCTCACTTTCATGCTAACTTTAAATGTGCTATTTTAACATTATTCTTACATGTATGTTTTTTTTCTTCTAATTAAATTGTAAGTGGCTCACAAGCAAAATTCTTGAAAAAACAGAAAAAAAAAGCATCTTCTACTTCCTACTGGAATCGACTTACTTATAAAGAATTCTAAGAGGTTAGGAGTGAATCTTGTGTATGGCTGGTAAGTAGATGATAATTATAAAGCCAAGTACTGAAGCCAAACTTATCAGAGGAGTAAACTGGTCAAAAGGTGAGTGTAGGCACAAGAGACCATGAGAAACCTACCATTGTATTGTGCTGAGAGGTGGGGGTCCTATGGCCACAAGTCTCTTGCGTCAGCAGAGAAACTGGCTGAAATTCCTCAGAGTGAGGCTTGTTGGGAAAACTCACATGCAAGGGAAGGTGAAAGGCTGGGAGCCCGTCACTCTCCTCTTCTCCCACTTTCGGTCTGCTTGTCACCATGGCTACCTCTCCATCTGCTTCCCCATACGGAGAGGCTGGTCGCTTGGAAGACATCCTAGAAGGAACAAAAGAGGAGAAAATAATGAAACCTCCACATAAATCCTTAATGCCGTCATTGTGTGGTTAGGGGCCATTGTAACAGAAATGCCTTTTTGTGCTGGCAGAGAGCAGGAAACCATCCAAATACCACTGCAAAGCGCACACAATCAGAAACAATGGCCAAGCAGGTAGCAACAGAACAGTGCTTGTTTGTTGTGAGAATAATACACTAATATAGCACTCTCTTGTATTCTGGCTTCTTAAACAAGAGAATTCACCTAAGAACACTGCATAATGAAAGCCCATTCCATTTTAAAGGGAAGAAAAATACCCATCTAGTTTTACACTTTGATAGACCTTACTGAAGACAGAACAGCTATGAATAACAAATACTATTGGCAGTAAAAAGAAGGGAAAGAACTAAAATTTCTTTCATCAAAAAATAAACAAAATAAGTGAATGGTTGCCGTTGTAATGAATTTACATTTTATTAAAAGTAGGATTATTATGACATGTAGAAATAAATATTGGTTATAAGCAGACTTCAGACTTCACAACAAAAAGTTTGATATTTGCTTATAGCTTATTAAGAATTGAATAAATTTTACAAATGCTGCTAATCTTGAAACATTTGAGGATTTTTATTCCTTCACCTCCCCCATTTATTTCTAATATCACACATGCAAAGTGGTAAAAAAAGTGAAAATATAAAAAAATATTTCAATTTTAATTTCCACAATGCAATGAAAGATTTAGATGTGGATTCTCAGACTTATTTGCTCTTTAGAATACCTAAGTGAAAGAAAAATCAAATAAAGATGTTTTGTTTTAATGAGTTAATGCCTATTAGAAAATCCACTTAGACAATAAAAAATTAAGCATTTTTTTTAAGTCTGACTAAAAATACTATTAGATAATGGTTAAAAATACGTGGCAATTCTTAAGTAGATAGTTCCCTTTCCTTTCACTTCAGATTTTATATAGAAGTAGTATAGAGTTGAAATTTCTTTTCTTTAAAATTTTTAAATGTTTTTAAAATTTATTTCTGAGAGACAGAGAGAGACAGCGTGAGCAGGGGAGGCTCAGAGACAGAGGGAGACACAGATTCTGAAGCAGGCTCCAGGCTCTGAGCTAGCTGTCAGCACAGAGCTCAATGTGGGGCTCGAGCCCACGAGCTGTGAAATCATGACCTGAGCCGAAGTCGGACGCCCAACCGACTGAGCCACCCAGGTGCCCCTAAAATGTCTAATTAAAGAAAAAAGCCTCTCTTGTATTTACAACTTGATCTGACCTTGAAAAAGTTGTTATTTTTGCTTAACAAGAGTGTTACAGAATCATCATTCTTATTCTAGACCAGGCAGGAAAGTCTTAACTGCCATACTGCTTCTTTCAAATAAAACCTTGATTTTTAAATTTAAAATTTACTATGAAAGAGATCTCCCTAATCAGTGCTGAATAATACTATTTGTAGGTTAAAATTTTCAAAGGAATCGAGTATTTGAGTACTGCAGATACTCTACTAAGAATAAGAGCACAGCTGGAAAAAAAAAAAAAAATAAGGTCCCTGGAATCAGACAAACATAAATTAAAATACTGATTCTACTACTTACTAGCCATGAGACTTACCTTTAATCTATCTCCATTTATTCATCATTAAAATGAAATGTAAATATGTACTGGTAATGCTTTTTGAGACTAAGCTGTGTACTGTATGAAAAATGACTTGTAGAGCATTTAGCACAGAGTAGACACTCTATAAACCCACAGACATTGTTTACTTTAAAACTTCAGGGGAGCCTGGGTGGCTCAGTCAGTTAAGCATCTGACTTTGTCTCAGATCATGATCTCATGGTTCATGGGTTCAAGCCCTGGATCAGGCTCTATGCTGACAGCTCAGAGCCTGGAGCCTGTTTTGGACTCTGTGTCTCCCCCTCTTTCTCTGCCCTTTCCCTGCTCATGCTCTGTCTTTCGCTGTGTCTCAAAAATAAACAAACATTAAAAAAGTTTTAAAAAATTAAAAACTACAGGGTTACCTACACCTCCTTTCCTCAAAAAAAACAAAACAAAAAAGAAAAAACCCAAACCAAAACACTCTAAGACGAGGAAAGCAGATTGCTTTCCAAGAGTTAAACCATAAAATCAATGAGAAATATGAAATCTCCTGATGAGAAATGCTCCCTGGCCAATCATACTTAACAACAATCTGATGAAACATATTAGCAACCATAAAGAAGTAATACTAATAGCATAAATCCTCATCAGCTGAATAACAGAGAGAAACGAAGAAATGGTGGCTACAAAGCAAGCATTATCTAAAGGAGAAGTAGACTGGGCGATCACATTACAGGTATCTTTAGCTATTTCTCAGCTCATTACTACAGTTTACTCCAAGTATTCTCTAAGTATGGAGAGAGGAAGCAATAGTCTAGAGGTGGAATGGTGCTAGTCTCATTGGCATTGGCAACACCACATCTATCACCAAATTGAAACATTAAAGTATATGTAATAACTCTAAACACTAGAGATATTAACTGCCATTGTTCTGCTTCTATGCTCTCTAAGCAGACTTCCGATTGCCATGTAGAAAATGTGCTGACAAGAAGAGATTTAAAATTATTTAAGGTCTCTGTGAAGTGATTTATCAGAGTAAATCTATAAAAGGACTTTTAACAATTTCTTGTTTTACACATAGTTTGATTATAAGGAAACTATGCATTTATTATACCAGCCATAGTATTAATGGTGTGTGTAAGCATTATCACTGTTGGTGAAATTAATAAATTGGGATTCTGGTGTCTACTTCAGTCTTGTGTACAATAAGTCTCTTACTGTCCAAAAACTCCAGGCTACTGGCAAAAGCTAGCTCTGGGTTGTTAAAGTAGAAAGCTAGATCAGCTGGCTTTTCCTATGTTAATACAATTCTATGACCTTCAGAAGGCATGACTTTTTGGCTGATTCCTGCTTTATGTATAGCGTTATTAATGATTATGAAAATTGAAAGTCCAAAAGTAAACCTAAAGTAGATACAGTAAATAGTTAAGACACTGCTACTCTTCTCAAAACATATCATTTCAATATCTAAATTATCTTCATATACCATTGGATAGTCTCTCTTTCTATATATATCATTCTATGGAGCAAAAGCGTTAAGGTCTCAAACACTAAACATGAAGGAGTCGTGATGCCAGAAGGCAAATGATCCTAAACAATTACATATTTCATGCTTATTTCAATTCCATTTTCAGACACTTACAGAATGTTCTTAAGGCGCTCAAGATAAGAATCTTTTTATATAGTTCAGGTAAAAGATTTCTTAAAGATTAAAAACATATTGTGATAAAAATGTCGTAGTTCAAAAATAGGCTAGTAAGTCAGAAAAAAGGTAAATACTTAAATTATATAGAGAGCTATCAGTATGCTTATATTCATCTTTTGTCTGACTCGTAGTACCTCTAAAAATATTGATAACAAATCACCAATAGTGTTAGATTCTTAAATTTTTGTTCATCCACCAAACACTTCCATTCTGGACAGAAGAAAGTCTCTTTAATTAAAAAAAAAAAAAAAAGTAAGTGCTTTCAATATTATGTTATTGTTTATTCCGGTCTCCACTTTATTTATCTCTGATGTTTCTTTATTAGGGATTTCCTTCCTCTACTAAATTTCATCTAAGTTTTTTCATTTTTCTAGTTCCTTGTGGTCTAATGTTTATTTGAAGTGTTTTCTTAATACAAGCATTTATAGCATAAATTTCACTCTAACATCTGCTTTTGCTGCATCTCATAGGTTTGGGATATGGCATTTTCCTTTTCTTTGGTTGTGAGACATAGTCTGATGTCTTACCGTTGAAAAATTTTTCTACCATTGGAATGGTTAAGCTTCTACTTTCTGTCAATGTTTGCTTCACGTATGTTGAAATTCTGTTTTACCCGTGCATATAGCAATGATTATATATTCTTGATATAAAACCAAATAATAAAGGAAGATACATAATGAAAAGTCACCCCGACTTTCTATATATTGTTTATCTGGGATGCGTAGGGCTCCAATTCCTGCGACTGCTTACGTGACATGGCTGCGTGGCAGTGCATGGATGCTTTGGAACATCTGAGGATCTAGGCTGGAGTATGCTATGATGTACTGACCCAGAGATGATTTTTGTCATTCCTGTGGTAGGCGCTAGACTTGCCAATGAATAAAACTCAGGCTTCAAAGAAAATGGCATGAGACATACAAATATAATCGAGTGTGAAACTAACCCGTGGAGCTAATGATGATATAATAGAATCTTTAAGTCAGTTTTGTGTATGGACAAGAAAATCGTGAAAGAACTGATGTCTAATTCTAGGGCAAAAGGGAATCTTCCAATCAATACCATTTACTGATCACTTACTATGTGCAAGACACTTACCTAGCGGGAATAAAAATGTGCAATTTAAGCTCACTGCTTTAAAAGATTTATGCACTGGTTGAGAAGACCTGGAGAAATAATAATGAATGACAGTACAGATTAAGGGCCAAACAATACTACTTCTAAGCACTTGAGGGCTTCAGGAGGACCAGAGGATCCTGGAGTACTTCCAGGAATGGTTGACCAAATGAGTTTGGGAAGGCAGGGGAGAAGTTCAAATGGAAAGCCTGGGATAAATGGAGAGGGAATTTCGTGTAGCAAGTAATGATACAAGCAAAGATGCAGAGGTACTTTTAGAAAGTACTCAAGACTCAAGCTTACTTGGGAAAAAAGGGCATTGAGGAGTATGGACTACATCCTGTCTTTAGCCTATAACATTCCTAGAGTTGCTAGGATACGTGCATGAACAGATAAGAAACGGCCTCCCTTGTAAGGGGCAGCTTGCTTTTACACAAAGTCACTTTCCCTTTATTTGTCCTTGTAGCAGTCTGCATAATCAGGCCACGCTAGTCCATACGTGAAAGTGATTTTAAAACTATTGGAGTCCTTGACTATTGACTAAGGGCTCTCTGGGTGCACTGTCTTCACTCTGTAAGTAGGATGTCTCCAACTGTACTCAGACATGCAGCAAACTTAAGGATCGGGAACAGGGTGTGAGACTGAAGCAAACTAAACCATTGGTTCTCAACCTTGGCTGGAAACTAGTATTAAATAGTCCTGCCTGAGTCCCACCGCCACACAGTCTAATGTTATTGGTGCTGGTGTGGAGGTGGGGTATCCAAATTTTTTAAAGCTCCCAGGTGATTCTAATGCGCAGTCAAGATTGCAAGCCTTCTGTAGGAGTCAGGCTAATCCTCCTCACTCAGTATTTCCAAATTGCAATTCCTGAAGCCTGTGAATATGTTACCTTAGAAGGCAAAAGATACTTTGCAGATGTGATTAAGTTAAGGTTATTGATACAAGATTATTTTGGCAATTCTGGGTGGGCCCAAAGTAACCATAAAAGTCCCTATAAAGAGGGAAGACAGGAGAATCACAGTCAGAGTGAGTGATTGGAAGATACTTCCTAGCTGGCTTTGAAAATGGAGGAATTGGGGCCATGAGCCAAGGAATAAAATTGGCCTCTAGAAGCTAGAAAAAGGCGATAAAAGAATTCTCTCCCAAAACCTCTAGAAGGAAGGAGCCCAGTGACTGGAAGACTTGTGACCTTTAGTACTGTAAGTGTATATATTTGTATTGTTTAAACCACTAAACTTGTGCTAACTTGTTGCAACAGCAACAGGAAACTAATACACAATATACACATTATTTCTTTCCCAGCTGGTATTTTCTCAGTCTGAAATCTTCTTAACCCAGATACACACTCGCCTGCACTCTCACTCCATTTAGTGCCAACATCACTTCCTAGTCAAGCTTTCCTTGGTCACTCCTCCTGAACCAGCACCTCCTTGGTGTCTCTATTTAGCACCTTGCCCCCCCCTTTTTTATTATTTTTTTAAATTTTTATTTATTTATTTATTTATTTATTTTTTATTTATTATCTGTCTGTCCCACAATAAGACCCAAGAGGGCAGACTTCCTTTTTGTTCAGAGCTTCTTATCCAGGACTTAGAATCCTTTCTGAAGATAGAAGTTTTCTCAAGAAATATCTGTTACCTGAAAGCTACCATCTAAAACCAACAACTCTCTTACTATTCTCTACCTATGGATAGTTGTAAGATCTGGTCTTACAGGATAAGCATGCTTAGAAAATGTCTTCATATTGTCAGAGAAAAAGGAAATCCAGTTCAGGGATAACAGTATCCTTTTAAATAATGTCTGTATAAAGGAAATGGTAAGCCTGGTTAAATTAGGTTATTAAAATACTCGTGAAAAAAATCTTAGTTATTTTTTAAATGTATAGTATGTAAACTATAAACATGAAGTAATTTTATGAAAGAATCCTACATACTTAATTATTGCCAGACCTATTACTGAGGGATCACCTATTTACTATTTTTACAATATGTTCCTTGATGCAATTCTAAAAAAATGACAGCACGAACCAGTGAAAGGAGTTCATATATGGAACAAACATAAAATGGAAGATGTAGAATAGGAAATCACTTTCCTTCAATAATAATTTCTCTTCAAAGTTTTTCTTTCTCTAAATATTTTAACTTTTGGCTGATGAATTCAGAGATAAAATCCTAAGAAGCAGTGCCTTCTACTGGCTATTCTTTTGGAATGATGATAGTATTTCTTGTAAAGTTTGTAGTTAGGTATAAAAACTTCCAAAAATAAAGTATCTATAAAGAACAAACTCAAATTCCTGGTCTTCTACAAAGCCTTCCCTTCCCATCATGGTTGAAGTGACTTCACCCCACCTTGAACATCATTAATTCTCATTATTAGCCACATGAAAAACTAAATATCTGTATAACCTATGACATTCATTCAACAGTTTATTTTTTCTTTTCTTCTTCTTAGTACATACAGTGTCTAAAACTAGAACACAAACACTTGAAATGCAAGAATGTAATTTTTTAAATTTCTTAGATCCTCCACGACATCCAGCATGTCTTTCACTTAATAAGATTTCAGTAAGTACAGTTCTGCTTTTAACCATTTCACCTGATTTTCCGAAGATTAATGCTAAAGGTATGACTGTATGATAAAGGTCTTTCCAGACTGTGCGGTGTTTCTTTTTTCTTTCCCCCAAATAGTCCAATCCTCTATGCTGAATGAGATACAATTAATTATATGGCAACACAATTTCTAGCACATAGTTGGCACACAGTGTATTTTTCTATGAATAAATAAATGAATTGCATGAGTGTCTATTTTGTGCCAGGCAATTTATCTTTATGTTATGGAGGAAACAGGCAACTTAGATATGAAGACCCTTCTGGGTTACTGCTAAGGAAGTACAGTTAAGATGGAAAGAGAAGCTATATACCCACTCATCCATCCATTCATTAATGGAAGAATATTTATTGAAAGACTACCATGTGCCTGCAGATAAAAATGTAATTAAGAAATCAATAAATTATATTTTAAGGTAAATGACTTTTTATAAATGTGAGTGCTATGGGAGACAGATAATAGAGAGGTGATGTCTCACTAAAATAATCAGAGAATGCTTACTACAAATTACAAGAATTCAACAGGGTAATGAAGGATGGGTCCGATGTCAATAGACACAGAGAAGAAAAGAAGCTTCCAGACAGTAAAAATGACATTAGCCAATTAAAGAAATTTATAGAATGATATGGGATGGTGAGAAGAATGGTTTAGGTTAAAGCAGGAATTTCTAGGAGGACTAAATGCCAATAAGGATGAGAGGCAGGGGCTGGATGACAATGATTCTGGTTAAGTCCTGTCTCTTTTAAATGGCTAAAGCAAATTTTGAAAGTGAAACTGAAGGCAGAAGGGAGATGGTGATGGTTTGTGAGCCCCAGAGTAACACAATCAAAACTGTATTTCAGAAAGAAAAATCCTCATAAATTAGTAACTGCTCGAAGGCTGAGGATGGGAATCAGAAAAGGTGAGTGAGATAATTCAAACATAAAGAGACGACTGGGCTGTATAACTTAGAGAACAATACCGCTAATTAGAAATATATAAAAATTAGAAAGCAAGGTCAATTTGGAGGAAAATATGAAATCCAGGTTGAGAAAGAAATCTTTATCGATTGCAAGATTTTAAAAAAGAAATAGCAGGCACCCAGAAATGCACAACTTGTGTGGAAGGAACTAAGGCAGCATGGTCTTCTAAACACCAGTAGAGAGTTTACCGATAATTGTAATTGTTGCTGATTGACTTCTTCTACAGTGCTCCAACTCAGGTGATTTATTATTCTTGTTTTATTAAATAGGAAATAGAGTCGCAAATTAGATACGTATCTTTTCTTACACTATTTGGTCTCTGCACTATAATAGGCAGCAGCTCAAGCATAGACTTGCCTCTCCAAGGGAAAAACTGGAAAAAAAATAGAATGAGGGGGAGGAAGCCTTGCTGTCCATCCTAGTAAGGGGGATCCATGTATAACAAGGATTAGCAAAAACACAGAGAAGTCAAAGTGATAGGCAAAGCAGCATAATTTTTATTTAAACAATTCTACAAAACCAAACATTTGTTAGATGAACTTCCAACACTCTCGAACATGATATTTATTTAACTTATAACGTCCATTAATTGCTTTCCTAAATAACTGTTTTCACTATTTACTCTCATGTTAAATTTCAAGCATAGCAGAATGCATTTTTAAAATGATAGAAAATATTTGAAGGATTCATCGTAAGGGAATAATATGGGATATTAAAAAATAAGATAAAATAACTGACAATCCTTCATACCCACAGATTATACTGCTTTTCTAGAAGTTATGAGCCTCAAGTTTTTCTAGTAATAAGATATTTGTACAAGACATTTACATATACTTGTCTGGTATCTTCTGTAATTAAGGTTGTTGTGAGAAAGCTAATCAAGAATTAGGAATTAAACTCAACTGTTTATCAAAGATATTTTCACAATAGAATATTACTTATCTAATAAGGGAAATCAACACAGACATTTAGCATGAATAGGCAGATTTTTATCCAAATGAGTGAAAGAGCAAATACTTCTGAGTGATTTATAAACACAGAATTACAAAAAATTTAGCAGATCATTTAATTAAACAAAAATAGTTTCATTATTCTTATCTATGAATTTCAATTCTTATTATTCCTATTTCCTGGTTTAGTCTTTCGGCTAAGATGTTTTGAACATCTTCGTTTTCCTACTAAGACTCAGCTTTGTGTTTACTTTGTGAACATTCCATGTCAATTTTGTAAACAAGTCTGTCATATATAATATTCAGAAGCCTTTTAAGTTGTTGAAACTTTGTGGTAAACATGCAGACTTTCAACCTTGTATAATTTTTTTTTCTTTTATCCATAAATCCTCCTTGCCATCATTTTCTGATACAGAACATGCCAATCTCTATGCTTCTCTACCCTTTACTTCCCACATACAAAGACCTCATTCATTATATTGTTATTTAGAAGCATGAACAAGTTCATCAGGTCCTGGCGTAAACTATAAATGGAAGTAGAGACACAGATTTCAGAGAAATATACAAATGGACAACACCAAGTAATAGATAAGACTAGACTCCCTTGTCACCCTGAGTACACATTTCATCACTAGAATAGAAACTTATTTCTACTAGTGTTTATAAACAAAACTTAACATACTGTTGAAATCTAAAAACAAAAGTAATTTTGAACTACAGCTACGTAACAGTAAATTCATTATTCTGTTCTGAAATATAATTTTAATTTATAGAAAAAATGTTGATACGTGTAAAAATTTAAACTGTACGTAAAACTGCTAGTTACAAATGTTATAGTCATCAAGAAATTTCAAAGGGAACTTTACCAAGGGCCTGTGTTTACCTTGTCATATGTTTAGTTTCTGGGATGTTCTCTGCATTGACATCAAGTAGTTCACTATACCATCCCTTCTTTCTGATAAGAATAGCACCACTTTTAACTTCTTCACCACCTTCGTGCCCTTCTCTTGACTGGGATGTCTGCCCTTACCAAAGAGCTTCCACAGACTTGTCCGGCCCCTCAAAGAGTCGGAGATGAAGGGAAGGGAAGTATAAGAACAAGCAAAAAATGAGGAGGTACAGGGTTCTTTGCAAAGGGGTGGTGACAAAAAGCAAAAGTACAGATGTTAAAGAGATATAAGACTGAGAAGTAGAATTTAAATCTTTTCAGTACCTGAAAGAAATGAGTATCTCTTTATGAGTTGGGCACAGGATCTTTCAAAAGTGCTTGAATCAATGTGCCTAGAGTAAGCAATAAAATTAACTGTAAAAGTACATTTGTTTTCTAAGCAAGAGAGAGAGAGACACCTGAAGGTAAGCATTTGGACCCAGTTTATGATAGCCAAATTCCATCCTACAACGATTCAGAATTCAAAATCCGATTCTCTCCTTTCTTTTCTTACTATTTCACTGAAAATTGCAAATCACTAAAAATTCACTCCAAAATTAGACCATGCATTATTGGATGAACACTCTCAGAAAATTTTCTAAATAAAAAGATTGCTTTATTATGAGTAACATAATAGTTGGGTTCTAGAGCCAAAATTTATCTAAACAAATGATCTGCCAGCTAAAACTTCTCATCTTTAGGTTTTATTGTGTTATTTTAAAATTAATCCACACTTGCTAAGTGCCTAAAACAATAGTATTCCTGATAAATAAAAAGGTACAAAGGGTATTAAATTTAATTAAACCCTATTGTAAGCATTCCCTAATGTTCTACTACTTAGAAAAGTTTATCCTAAGTCTGACAAGACTGAAGGAAAACTGGTTATGAGAACATTTGATTCCTAAATACAAAGTCACTTTCATAAATTGGAGAGAGAGGAAACGTTTTTACAGAATTGTACATTTTTTAAAAGATTACTAAAACTTTTCGCATGATTTACAACACAAGAATATAGCAATGAGTACACCTAAAAATATATCCTGACTTTTTGACTTCTTTAATAATTATTATAATTTTATCTCCTCATCAAAAAATAGAAGCACCTAAATTTGAGGTAGTAAACATTTTATCACAGAATCTTTTCAGATGTCAAAAACACTAAATTTCCGCCAAATCTACCTGAAGGAAACATAACACAAATGATTAAGACCTTTAAGTGTTGAAGAGAAATTTCTTTTAAGTTGTAGGTAAAATGACCAATTACAGGAGTTGGGAAGAAAACAATACCAAATCCTAAACAGCAATTTGCTGTGAATTACATCATTCATGTATTGGTATACATTTGTCATTACTCAGAAACAAACAGAAAAAAAGAACATTTAACCTTCGTCTGTCTACAGGTTAAAAGTGTCAAAGCCCTTTTATTCTGATTATTTATAAATTACTTTGAACAATCTAGCATTAAGATTTGTGGTTCTAAAACTTGTTATTCCAGTTAGAAAGGGTATCCTTTTTGAGGAAATAAAAAGCTTTTTCCATTGGAGTATGGGTTTTGCCTTTCTGACAGCTCCAAGTCCACAGGATGTGGAAGGATGATTTAAATTTTACATCAAAATTGTGACTGCACTAGACTTTTTCCCCCTTCTCAAGGGAGGCATTGTTCTTGCCTTTCCATAACCAGGCGTGACAGCGCCAGACTGGAGTCACACGGCTGGTCTCTGAGTCAGCGTGAAAGTGCTCACCTCCTGAGTTTCCCCAGATGCTCGGCTCCTTGTGGGTCTGCGAGCTGAGCACTGAGGAGCCACACTCCATTCCTGGGACAGACAGAGGATTGAAGGGGAAAAAAATCTAGGGACTAGCACAACTATCTCTTCCAGTATGTGCTGTGAAACTCTTTAATTAAGAGTTTGATAAGAAGTAACAATAAAAAATAAAACTACTGTGTATTTAATATGAGTACCATTTTTCTGAACCAAAAGTTGGGACAAATTGTTTAACAAGTAGTTGTGTGGTTCTGAGTTAAAGAAATGAAGAAAGTTTAAAAAGTCAGAAGTCTTTAATATTTTTCTGAGACACATGGTTGCCACATGTATAAATTTGAGGTTATAGACAGCTGGATAGAATAGTGAACAAATAATATATGAAATGCGTATCTATTCTCTGGATCTCTAAAATGTTACCTTTAAAAGTTGTCTGCAGAATCCCTGGAAAGGAACAATCTTTTCTGCTATCACAATAATTGATAATGAAACAGGGATGAATTCTATTTCTATTGTTCTGTCCTCGAATGAACCTTTCAGGGAAGCTTGAGAGATGTCTGTATCATTTTTAAACATTTTTTTCCTAATCTTTATTTATTTTTGAGAGTGAGAGTGAGTGGGGTAGGACAGAAAGAAAGGGAGACACAGAATCTGAAACGGGCTCCAGGCCTTGAGCTGTCAGCACAGAGCCCGACGCTGGGCTCACACATATGAACTGTGAGATCATGACCCGAACCAAAGGGGATTCTCAACCGACTGAGCCACCCAGGCGCCCTGAGAGGTGTCTGTATTTTGTGTATATGGGTGATCAAGTGTGTGTGTTTTGGGTGAGAGTTGGGGGGAGAAACAGAGACAGACAGACAGACAGACAGACAGAGGCAGAGAGAGAAAGGCAGAAACAGAGAGAGAAAAAGAAGAGGAGGGGTGGGAGAAGACTCTGCTGTCTAATGATATGTTAATGGAAATTAATTTTCTTATCTCATGGACCACTCTATTAAGGATCTGACAGCACCATCTCAATCATAATCATGTGCTAACAACTTCCATTTACTATGTAATTCAAAAGGATTGGTTGAGATTTTATATATTTTTGAAGAAAAAAAAATAGAAGCAAATTCCACCCAATTTATTAGCCCATATAAAGTAAAGGGAAAAAAGCCAAAGGAAATGTAATTCCTAAATATTACTACTACAGTGAGTAGCACTAATCTCTTAGTTATTGCTTTCCAAAATAATGCTGGTCAATTTTTTTCATGTTCTCAGGAGGATATGAATGTCTAGAAATGTTCACATGTGCACACACATGTGGGCATGTTTGCAATAGCCTATAATAATAGTTCACCATAATCACAGTGAAAGAAAACAGAGTTTCATTCTTGAACATCACTAGTCAGGTGAGGTGGATATGGGAAAATACAATACAAAACAAAACAAAACAAAATGGCTTTAAGTAGGAAAGAATATCTTCTTAGGCTTAATGATATTAATCTCTCTATAAAAATATCAGGTGAGGTGGATATGCAAAACTACAAACACAATACAAAACAAAACGGCACAGTTTTAAGTAGGAAAGAATATCTTCTTAGGTTTAATGGTATTAATCCCTCTTTAAAAATATCATATCACTTATTTTAATGACTTGGTCATTTTGACTCTCCCAGGAAACTCACCTTATGGCAGAACTTCAAATAGCATGTAAAATTTTATTTTTCAAAATAATATCCTTAAGTTCTGATTTTGTTTTGAGCCTCCCTCCCTTCTATCTCCTTATCTGAACTTCCTCTTAAAGTGCCCACCTCCACTCACACACTCTCTCTCTCACACACATTACTGGCTAAGTCTAAATAAATAGCAAATTGTTCCATAATCAAAAGTGACTTATTCTTAGCATGGTGTATGTCTTGAAATAAAATCTGTGGCATGTTTAATTTATTTAGGATCCAATAATGATGACAAAAATAATTAAGTAACCAATCTAGTTTTAATTTCTTTTGTTTTCAAAGGTCCTTGTGAAATCAAGCAAGTTAAGCCTTCAAAAGCAAACCTCTAGAGAATGGTGTGTGTGCGCGCATGTGTGTGTGCACGTGCGTCCCAGCAGAAATGAGAAAGGAGGCTCACAACTAAAAGGAATACAGAACATTATATCAGATTTGTTAAGAATGACTGTCTAAGTGGTTCAGTGAAGAAAAATATTAGGACCCTTACCCTCTTTGGAATCCAGAAAAGTCTGACAAGGAAAAGTTTATACATTGCTAAACAGTGGCCAATTTAGGGGAGTCTTTCTTTCCATGCCCCATACAGATTTGGTTACAGCTTGTTCCTACAACAGCTGTTGAAAAATGAATGAAGTAGAAAATATTTACATTGTATTCAAAATAGACAGCAAAGAACATATATACGGTGCAAAAATCTTTCCTAAGACAACAGCTTCTTGATGTGACTGACAGGCATACTAGGCAAAGACAGATTTTCTGAACCTCCCGACAAAATGAAGAATTTGCCATTATAATCATGAAAAGTCCAAAAGTAAGGGTGCGGTGCCAAAGACGGTGAGCATCTATCAACCCAAACTCCAAAACAGCGGGATGTAGCTATGGTTGATGTTATAAGAATGCTGAACCTCTCCATTGGTTCCTTTCATGCCAAAGCCTCTTTGCTTGGATGAATATGAATTAAATCCATAAGCTTTCTTATTTTTCTAGCTTGACCTCTAAACTCATTTTACATCTTAACTGTTTATCTTCTTCCCCCATTAATCTTTCTGGTTTTAGCATGTTCCCTGTTGTTTTTAGGGGGGAAAAAAAGTTTAAAAGCATGGCCCATACTGCCACTGTGGACGAGTTAGGAATGTTAACTCTTTTCTACAAAGGGGTACAAATTATTCAGTAGTAACCTAAAGGCTACCCATTTTTTTGCCCCTGAAATAAAAATGCAAAGAATACGGCACATATTGCACAAAAGACAGTCATCAAACTCTTATAAAAGTATGGTAAGTATGAAGACATAAAAAGACCCCACTACAAGTTTTACACTAGATTTCACACAGGGCTAAGTGTGATGTCACTATCAAATTTCCATTAAAATATTTAAAGTACGTCATAGAGATAAACTTTCTGAAATAGTTTTTCCTATTTACTTTCTCTTTTCAATCAGTTCTGTGGCTTAGGATATACAACACACATGCTCTTTAAGATACTATGTCACTATCATAGAAATGTCTAATTTTAGACTATAATTTTAGTCAGTAATATAATTGAATTCTTTCCCTTCTGTTTATTAAAATATAGTTGATAAGAAATTTCACTGATTAACACAATCCTTTTACTTTCAATACCATAAAATCTGTCAGTACAAAAACAAAACAAAACAAAAATTAAAGGTGTTCACTTTACAAATCCATAAAAGAAGAGAAAAACTAACCAAACAAAAGCATCAACACTTTAAAGCTGGAACCTTGCACTTCAGTCGTGTTTACCATTTACCATTTTATATGCAGTCTGCCATATTTTCTGCTGTTCTGTAGTATTTCCCCTGAAGCTTAACAAAGGCCCAGCTGTATAAACCAGTCTGTCAAAGAACATAGTTAAGGAACGGATAAAACAGGGAGGGGTGTCTTACTGGCTGACCACTGTCTGAGCTTATGAGGATAAAGGAGCCTTGGTGGAGAAAAGTAATCATCCATTGCTTTTTTTTTTTCCTTTTTAACCTCATTACCACATGCTAAAACATTTTTTCCACAACCCAAACACTCTATTCCAATCCCCTGTGACTTTGTGTTCCATAGGGGACAGAATCCTCCCCAACATCCTCTTCCCTTCTAGGCTTGTTTTTGTTTGTTTGTTTTGTTTGTTTATTATGCCGATTTCATGTTTATGGAGGCATGATCTGTTAAAGACTTCCTAAAATACCGGTTTCCTCTCCATTAAACCATCCGCACACAGTTCCCTGAAAACATTTTAAATGGCTAAATAAACTTACTTGTTTTGGATTCCTTTTTACCAAAATATTATCAACAGCTTTCCATTGCAAGATAGTTATTTCTGCTAAGGACTCTAGAAAATGACGTATTCCTTTAAAAGATAGTAAAGCATATATAACTGAGGTAGAATGAGAGATGAAACCCAGCATGTATCTTAACATTTTAAAGAACGTTTCCATAAAATACTTACTTAAAAGAGATTTGGCTACACGCACGCTCAGAGTGTGTAGCAACATGAGATATGGTCCTGAAGTCTGAAGGAAAGTTTAGAGTGAGCTAATTAATCCTCTCACAACCTCGCTCTCATGTGTCCAAGAACATCAAACTGTGGGGAAGATTTTCCAGAGATTTAAATATGCATTTCCTATTTTCAAGTTTGTCATTCTTACATACTTTGCTGACATTATTTATAAAGGACTGAAGCCAAATCCCACTCAAAGGGAGCTACCGAAACTGCACTGGTTAAAGAGTCAGCGAAACACAATAAATGCCCCAGGAAATCCCTGGGCAAGTGCCACCAGAACTTATATGGAGAGAACATATCAACTCTAAAGTTCGTTCTATTTCAGGGTGTCCTTTGAGGTTGGGACAAATATTTGAATGTTATTAAATCCTCTATTTATGCAAAGGCTGCTGCAGCCGCACTGTAAGACTTCTTCACCCTGCCCGGTCAATGACCTAGTGGGATTATCCTTTTTTAGAAGGGGTAAAATATGATTCTTTCACCCATCTGCATACTTTTCTATTCACCGTGAAATGTATATTTAGAATACAAAATGCATTTTCTTTAGGGTACACTATGAACTCCAGTTGCTTTCAGAGTCTACCTCTTCCCATATCCACGGCTGGTACAGGTACCAGAGCAATAGTCATTCATGTCCCACCCTGCTGCACTTGGTAGTCTGGTTTCTGAAATAACAGTGTCACTTGCTCCTAATAAATGTTTGGTTCTTATGAAACAATTGGAACTTATCAAAATATATCAAACCAATGCCCGCCTATATCATATTCAACTTATCATACAAGATAAATGGAATACAGGAGAAAAAAATCCCATGGCCAAAGGGAACATTGTTTAAACATTCACTTTTATATCATCATAAACTTCTTTCCNAAATAAAGTACTTACTAAAGTGTCTAGAAAGAGTTGCAGATAAATCTATCCGACTTTTATGAAACCCACCAAAATATTATCTCAAAAAAAAAGAAAATGAAGCCACTAAATGTAGTACCATTCTGTGATAAATTAATACTAATTACAATAATTATTATATATAAACCAAATTTTCCCAAAGCACCTGGGAGGTTCAGTTGGTTAAGCGTCTGACTCTTGATTTCGGCTCAGGTCATGATCTCCCCATTTGTGAGATGGAGCCCACATGGGAAGACAGAGTGGAGCCTGCCTGGGATTCTCTTTCTCTCTCTCTCTCTCTCTCAAAATAAATAAATAAACTTAAAAAAAACAAACTTTCTCAATTTCAATACACTTCCCAAAGAAAATATTTTAATTATAGTATAACATATCTTCATGTATACAAAGTTTTACATAAATCAGTAGCAGAATCTTAAACCTGCTCAATTGTGGTCTGTCCTATGTTTTTCTTCCACCTCTTTGCATTCTTGTTATTTCAAAGGATTTATTAATAAAAGCTTATAATGATTCAAATATATATAAAATGCTTTTTAAGATAATGCATACTTCTTGTTATTTAAATCTTCTTGCAAAATGCAAGAAGAACAATACTATTGTGGGAGGCCTCTAAAGATACTCACCAGGACATATTTTTTTTTTCCACTTTGGTTTTAGAGAAGAATGAATGACTCTCACTACTTGTGCATTGATACCTGCCAGTCGCTGTGCTAGATGCTGTACTATTTCTTGCTATCATAACTCTCTATTGGGCTACAGACTTAAATATAAGGGCTAAAATCAAAAACTTCTGAGAAGGAAACACACGGGTCAATCTTCATGACTGTGAGTTTGGCAATGGTTTCCTAGATTTGACACAAAAAGTAAAAATGACAAAAGAAAAAAAAAAAAGCATTGATAAATTGAACTTCCTCAAAATGATAAACCTTTGTGCGGGACCTGATACTATAAAGAAAGGTAAAAAGCAACCTAAAATGGGAGAGAATACTTGCAAATCATATATTTGATGAGGGACTTGCTTCCAGAATATATAAAGACTTCTAATAAGTCATATATGTATATATTTACATATACATACATATTTATATAAATTTATATAGGAATATCTAAAAAACCACTATGTACAACTCTTCTCATAAAAGACAACAATCCACTTTTTAAATAGGCAAAAGATCTGAATAGACATTTCTTCAAAGAAGATAATATAAATCACCAATAAGCACTTAAGAAAATGTTCACTATCATTAGTCATTAGGAAAATGCAAACTAAAAACCACAGAATGAAACCACCTTTCATCCACTAGGATGTCTACAATAAACAAAAGTCAGACAATGATAAGTATTGGAGAGACTGTGGAGACACTAGAACCATCACAGATTGCTGGGAGGAATGTAAAATACTGCTGTTGCTTTGGAAAACTTGGGAAGCTTCTAAATAGTTAAACGTAAAGTTATCATATGACCCAGCAATTCTCCCTTCTATGTATACACCTGAGAAAATTGAAAACATATGTCCACAGAAAAGCTTGTACACAAATGTGCCCAGCAGTCTTATTCACAGCCAAGGAAGTGGATACAACCCAAACATCTACCCTTTGATGAATGGAAAAACAACACGTGGCACATCCACACATGAAAATATTATTTGGTAACTAAAAAATGAATGTTGGCACATGCTACGACATGGGTGAACCTAAGAGGAAAAAGCCACACAAATGACACACAAGATATGATTCCATTGCTATGAAGTATCAAGAATAGGCAAATCTGTATATAAAGTAGGTCAGTGGTTGCTTAGGAAGGGGGTGTGGTGGGGACAGAAGACAAGAGAAGTGACTGCTAATGTACAAGATGGCTTTTACAGTGATGAAAATATTCTGAAATTAGAATGTGGTGATACCTGTACAACTCTGTGAATGTACTAAAAATCATTGAATTATATACTAAATGGGCTTGGTATAATAGTCTCAATAAAGCAATTTTTTAACACCACAAAGTAGACATTATTGCCTCCATTTTATCTATAGAAACTGGCTCAGAGCTGTTACATAATTTGATAGAAGTCTCAGTGAATTAGAATTTGGAGCTAGACCTGACCCAAATATCACCACATTTTCATTATAGAACATCTTTTTTTATGAAGGAACTTAAATATATGCTTTAAAATGGATTTTTTTCTCCAAAAAGTTAGAAGTATATTTATCATTTCTGTTGCTTGTGTTTGGATACAAGCTTTTATAGAACATTGTGGTTAGACCCACATTAAGCACAAGTCCTTTTTTTTTTCTTCTTCTTCTTCTCCTGACATTTTTTCATTAGGTTTTTTTAAGCACTCTCTCTGTAGCATCATCTTTTTGGAACTATAGTAAGCAAATAATTAATGATTGTTCTAAACGAAAACACTGTACAAAATCACAACTCATTCCTATGGCACACAGGGCACATGATATCCTATTCTTCCATATGTTCTCAGTGCTGGGTTATCTATTTTTATGTTGATTCTTACCAATGTCTTCATCTAAAAGTTTAGAAAAGATACGTGTTACCATACTGTCATCACAGTTCAGTCTGGAGCAGTTTAATCCACTACATCAATCCTGTGAACACAGGTAAAATTTTAGGAAGGTAACTTCACCTCCAGGTTATCTGAAGAAATGTCTAAAGGATTCACAGCCTTTGTAAGTAATTTGTGGGATAATCTGCAAAATAATTATCACTCAGTGTTAGTATGTGTTTTTTTCCATCTTCAGGGCTCAAGATTAGTCCATTTCCTATGAAATCAACTATTGTTCATGCTAGGTGTATATCAAGTCTTTAAAAAAATTGTAGAGGGGAAGCAGAATGGATACAGAAAATACAGAAGCTGACTGTATTTTAACATTTCCTTTTTCTAATAGTTTGTTTACAAATGCATTCCCGCCATTAAAAAAGTAGAGCATGATCCTCGATTATTACTATTCCATGATATATTTTAAGATTTGTTCCACTTATGATAGTAGCTTGAATTGATTTAGGTCAATTCAGCATAGGCTCAGTTAAATAGACATTGATTTGCCTGGACAAGTAACTCTAAACCAATGTAGAACTCAGCATTTCCTTGAGGTGCATCATGAGTAACTGTTCCAATTTTTATTTCTTTAAAGATGACTTAGACTCTAAGATGGTGGAGAACAAAGAAAAGCTTTAGATGGAAAAGGCACAGACATTTGGGTAATAGCAATACTAACTACAAAGTATGTAAATGTGAGCACTAAAGCAAAGGAGTGTATTGTTCCTAAGGACCCAGATACTTTAAAAATCACTGACATTACTAATTAAAGAATCGTTTTTTAAATCTCCGCTTGTAGTTCACATTTATTTATTTTCATCTTAGTTTAAATTAAGTACAATTTTTGTACTACAGTAAGTAATCTACTTGAAAATTCTACATTTAAATACAGAAACCTCACATCCTGGTCTTTCTCTCCATTACTGAAACACATCTAATAAACTTTTTAATCCAGAAAAGACTTTTTAAGCAAAATACAAGTGAATCTACTCACTTTGGATTTTGAAATTCATGAATTCCCTGTGAGCTACTAAGTTTGGATTATAGACTCTTTGAACCACAAACAATGTTACTCATTTTTCAGGCTCATGCAAGATCGAGCCTAGGGCATAGTAAACCAAACTGGGGCCTCGAGGTGACATTTAAGAACATGCGCTTTGATTAGACAAACCTGGGCTGAGCCATAGTTAGGCTATCTTCTGGCTCTGTGACTTTGACCATGTTACTTAACCTCTCTGATTCTCCGTTCTCTCACTATAGGAAATATAAATAGTGCATTATTTATGCATTATCGGGAAGTAAATGATTACAGAGTACATACAAAACCATGGAGCAATGTACCCAACACATTATATGTACTTAAAAAATGTTAGCTATTATTATTGTTGTTATTTGGAACTCAGTTGAATTGAACTGAATCTAATTTAAACCACTCAAGTGTAAAGCATAGTTAAGGTTAGGATATGACACAATCTAATTAGCTATGAGAAGCCATCTGTGTTTAATATATTTGGACCTATGAAAAGGAGCCAAGAGTTATTTTAATATTTCTATACAGCCAAAATTTTTATTTTTGAATAAAAAAATAAGATTTAGAACTCACTGCACAAGGCTCAGATTGCTGGAAAAGTGAGTAATCAAGATCTACTATGTGGCACTGCAGCATCTGGGCCCTTCAAATAATTTTAATTTCAATTTAAGTTCAAAGAAATCACTATTGAGTGACACCAAGAGCTTCACTAGCAGCCTTCCTACTACCAACCGACTCAAATCTCATTCCATCGCTAGGAATTCAGAATATGGTTTTTGCTGTGTGACATTAAATGCCAAACAACTTTTATAAAATATGTTCCTTCCACCTGCTTCTTGAGGGTAAGCTTAATCTCCTTAGGATAAAGGAGAGTAGGCTGTGTTTTAAAAGATTCAGTCACTGTAAAAGTGTCATTAGAAAATGCTATTCTTATCAATAATTTCCCCATTCTATGTGTAGGACTTAAGACTTCCAGACAAAGAAATGGGTTTCTATTGAACAGAGTATATGTAGAACACGGGTGCACTGTATTGCTGGACTTGCTACCGTTGCATTGTAAGGCACTCACAGTTTGGCTTAGAGAGATGCTTAGCATTTTATACAGCCATCTGAGTGAGAACCCTGAAGCAGAACCCCAAAGGGATAATTTTTATTTTTTTTATTTATTTATTTTTTAATATTTTTATTTTATTTCTAGGATAGAGAGAGACAGCGTGAACAGGGGAGGGTCAGAGAGAGAGGGAGACACAGACTCTGAAACAGTCTCCAGGCTCTGAGCTGGCAGTCAGCACAGAGCCCGATGTGGGGCTCGAACCCACGAACCGCGAGATCATGACCTAAGCACAAGTCGGGCGCTTAACCGACTAAGCCACCCAGGTGCCCCCAAAGGGATAATTTTTAAAAAATCAAACAATCACAAGAGTGAAAGAAAAAAGACCTACTAAGAATTTCTTTTTCCCTCTGTGTAACTATTTAGTTACTGAAACAGTTGATGAACACCACTCTTTATACATTATAATCAATTATTTTAACTACACCCATTCCCAAAATGACTCTGTAGTTCACCTAAAAACATTTTGCATTTCTAAAAAAAAAAAATGTTTGAAAACAATTGAGTTAGAATGTTCTGTCAATCAATTGGCAAGAAAATCAGTTGAAAATCTGCAGTTCCAGGTAGGTTTCTGCTGGCTATCACCAAAAAAGCAGACTGAAATAATAGCCACTTCAAAATGGAGTGATGTCAAGATAGTTTAAACACCACCAATTACTTGCCATATGGACTATATCCCCTCAGCTCTTGGAGTATTTAGAAACTATTCAGAATTAATAAGCACTGCTGTCATTGTACGGTCAAGAAATGTAAACCCTTATTCATATTTTGGAGGTGCTGTGGGTAAATATAAGAAACAGTAAAGAACTATAATCTAAGGGAAAATATATTCAAATTACATTGTCTATTGAACCTCAATGTTAGCAATGTTTTAATTGCCAACACTGGGTAAACTATGTTTTATAATAAAAAAAAACTAGGTAGCGTTTGGATTCTTGGAAACCCACAGAGCATTATCAAGGAATGCATTATTAGAATTCCCACTTCGGTGTTAACATGGGCATCAATCCAGGAGCCACCATAAAGTTCAGGTCTTAAATATTTTTACCACCTTGTGTATTAATTTCTGCCTCTGTGGAATTTCTATTAGGGATTTTTGAATATCTAAAAAGTATTAATTTCTAACATTGTATACACGGATGTGTGTGTGTGTGTGCGCGCGCACACACACACACTACATATGGCAATACAGATCAAAGAAAACTGTAGAAAGGTACCCTTCTGCTATGGCTCAACTGTTTCTTTTTTTAAAATTTATTTTGTGTAGTCTTAGGAGACAGACCCAGAACTATTCATTTAATATTTATTGAGTGTCTACTATGTACCAGGCTGTCCTATACTGAGAAAGCCAGCACAAACACAAATACTTACAATGCTATATAATATACAAAAGACTTACAAAGAGTGACAAGAAAATAAGAGTTAAAAGCAGACATTAAGAGAAGCTAGATTTAGGCTCAGTGTTAAAAAGAACCTTCTAACTGTCAGAGCCACCAAAAAAAGAACTGTCCCTAGAGATAATGAGATTCACAACACTTTAAGTCTAAACAGAAGACAGATCATGTATCAGAAATACTATAGAGAAGATTCACATGTATCTCTAAAAGTTGGGACTAGTTGACCACGCTGGTTCCTTCCAATGGTATTTTATTCTTCTTTAAAATAATGGGTATGATTTCCTAATACTTCTTTTATGGTATATATTATAGTGAGCACTGGAATTTAATGTCTCTAAGGTGAGAGTAGAAAATGTTGGAAAATGGAAATTATAATAGTATAAATAAAAAGTTTCATGAGAACCAATCATTTAGACATCTATTAATTATGGATAATTCCTCAAGAGTTGCTGGTTGATAATGTGAATACTTCATAAATTATACAGTATATTTTTCTTCACTTTTAAAGATAATATTATAAAACGGTGAATACGTTATATGAGTTGTATTCTAAGACTGGTACTAGATCAAAAATAATTAAGCTTTCTTTATTCTTTTTTCAAGTCATGAGCATGCATATTTAATATAAATACAGGCAGACATCTGAACATGTTATATGAATATTTTAGACCTACTAACAGCACAATTCATTATTTTCCTTGACTTTCTTTTTTTCCATTTCCTAATGAATTTTTAAGTTCTTTCATCTAGAACTTTTTTCCTTACTCGGAGTATTTCAAAGCATATGGTTCATAGGATTTCTAATTTGGGGTAACACAGGCAGCAACTGTAGCTTCCTCTCTTTCCTCTATGTGTCATGTAACCTTCTATTACAAAGAAGGGCTAATACCAAGTCTTAAATTATCAGTTAAAATACCTAAGGCCAGCAATGATCAAAATCTTAGGAACAACAAAAAACTAAGAATATAAATTTTACCCTATAACTCATCTCAGACAATGAATCTGATTCTCAGTTTGCTGACTATATTTCTAGGTGTAAAGGTTTAGTATATAGTAAGCCTCTGCTATATTTGAACATACCTTTCCAATGTTTTATTTGTTTCTATTTCAGGGACTTATACATAAAGAGAAAAGGGCTCCCAAAATCTGTTTTGTCTAAAGAGTTATTACAAAAATAATTCAAGGGGTGCCTGGATGGCTCAATCGGTTGAGCATCTGACTCTTGATTTCAGCTCAGGTCATGATCTTACAATGGGGACCAAGCCCTGCATTGGGCTCCATGCTGAGCATGGAGTGCACTTGAGATCCTCTTTCCCTCTCTCTCTGCCCTCTCCCACCTCAAAAACAAAACAAAACACAACAAAATTCAACTACAAATCAGGATGCATTGCAGGAAATCACAAAAATCCAGAGGCTGAAAGGTACTGGACAGGTAACATCAGTGAGTAGAGGACGTGACTGTGCAGACCGTGTTGGAAGGGGGTCCAAGTGACGAGAACACTGTAGAAAACTGCAGAATATATGCTGTGACTTTCCTAAAGCCACCAGTGTGACCAAGATATCTAATTATAAGGGGAAAAAAACAAACAAATCTGGATTTTTATCGGAAATATCCAATATTTTCATGTTAGTAAAACCCAAAGAAAAGTGACAAACACCAATAGCCAGTGGATCAATTTGTGTGACCTTTGGTTTACTGGTAATCTAAGAATGAACAGAATATTTGATATTAGAGCTGTTTCAGGCTGTGCCAGTATTCGCTGTCACTTCAGCTACAGTTCTTTAACTTAAATATGGTATTAACGACTGTAGCTAATACTTACATAGCACCTAATAATATATCACTCTAAATGAAATATATCTCTATACCTACCTACATGCCTACCTACCCATCTAATCTTCACAACCCTGGAAGCCATCATTATTCCTGCCCCTATCTGTCGCTGAAGAAGCCACAGAAGGGAGGCAGAGTGACTTACCCAAAGAGCTGGTAGGTAGCAGGTTAGGATTCAATACTCAACCTTTATCTCTAGAATCTACAATACTGTTTGTATTGCAAATATCTACGATGTGAGCGAAATACATAAACTACCTTTTACAAAAACACTACCTTAAAATGACTTATCTTCTGGCAAATATATATTTTGCCACCTATGAATGAGTAAGGCCGTCTGAAAAATATAATTTAGACTCCAAAATGCTGAAACCTTTGGATGATTTAGAAGGTTCATTATAATATTTGACACTTCAAGTATCCCAGAAAATCCTATGCACATGAGTAGTAGATTATTATAAATCTAACCTATTTTCTGTAGCCCTGTTGCCAAATATCAGCAGTTATCTACTCAGCACTCCGTTTGCCTAGCAGTCTATTCATTTATGCCACATTCTCTTCTCCGAAATAGTTTTTCTCACCTCTGTTAAAGAAAAAAATAAAAATATTAGTTGTAAGAAGTTTCTGAAAAGAAGTTTTTATTATAATAATGATTATTCTGTCAAAAACAACAGAAAATAATCCATATTTCTAATGATCTGCCATTCATTTAATTTTAATTGACTTGCAGTACAGTGTTTTAAATTCCCAAGTATTGTTTGTAGCTTACTTGGATGTGACCCTTGGTCTATTTCAAATGAGGGAAAAGCTTTGAAACTGCTCTGGTCTTTAAGGGAATCTGGTAACCTACCCAGGTAATTAATTCTCTAGATTATAAGAGACTAGCTCTAAGGTAAAATTCCCAGCTTGGATCAGTGACATTTCAGCTCCTGCCATCTCACTCCCCATTTCAATTTAGGCTCTATTTGAATATAGAAATCACAACTTTCACACAGATTACATATAAGTTGGAAGTAGAAGCTTCTTGACTTTGTTTCCATGAATCTTCTTAGGAAGAGCAAAAAGAAACAATAAGAATGTCACTGGCTTGATCCACGGACCTATCCTTTACTAGGTATGCCTGCCAAAAACCATTTGTAAGTGGAAGAAAATATATTAATGGACAAAATATGAAAAATCTTACTTAGACCTAAATCTCCATAGTAACTCTGAGGGCCTCGAAATAAGCAGTTTATAAAATATGTGTACAATACCATGATTTAAAACAAAAGTATCTTGCTTATTAAGATAAGGTCTATAAATAATGCTAAAAAAGGCTAATAATATGTGTCATGAAAGGAATATATAAAAATGCTCAAATAGATAACTAAGTAGACCTACTTTTCAACTGACAACTTTGTGAGTACAGAGACCATGTATATTTTCTTCATTTTTATGTACCTTGAACTAACATGGTGTTGACGCATAAAATATTTGTTGAGTGACTGTCTAAATACACAAAATAATTCTTCCATCAACATTGCTTAAAGAATTGCTAGCACATAATCCACCCAGTACACCTTTTTAAGGGAATCTAGGTTAGAATGGCTCAGCACTGCCAAGGAAGCCTAATAAAAAAAGTACAAAAATAATCAACAGGAGTAGTCCATCAATCAGAGGAGGTCTGATCATGATTAAATAAGAGCATTTAAAAAACCTCAAATTTCCGTTCATAAGTAGAATTTAAAGCAGCTGTTCAGCACGAAGCACAATGTCTGCCCTAAGAAT
>NW_027531905.1:8289896-8305505 GCF_008692635.1 Crocuta crocuta | reverse complement strand
AAAAAAAGAAAAAAGAAACTAAGAAAAAAAAAAAAAAAAAAAAAAAAGAAAAGAAAAGAAAAAAAAAGAAGGGAAAAAAAGCAAATCATGGCAACAGTGAAACTATTGCTCTAAGACTTCAAAGTTGATATGACCTTTAGAAAAAAAGCTAAAAATACAAAGGGACAATTTTACATTTTCATATTGCACTGCAGACAAAAAGAATCTGGTATTACAATGTTGGGGCCTCTGTTTTTAACATGAAGCAGAGGTGTTTCTCTTAGAAGCAAAGGTCTTAGGGGACATGTCTGTCACAGCAGTTATTTTCAGTCTCACTTGTTGGCAAACTTACATTTCAAAACAACAACAAAAACGAGCCTCCCCAGCTCCCTGTAAACCAAGGAGGTAGAAACAAAAAATATTTCAAAGCAAGAAAGCAAACAGACTGTGAGGACTGAAACTCAGACCAAAGGCATCTGCTCTCCAACTCACACTCCCCACAACCACCCAGCCTTCTTACAATCTTACAGATTTTCCTAAGAGATGTTGCCATTTTAGCTTTGTTTTTCCCTAAGTTCTGGCAATACCCATCACTGCAGGCAAGGCAGCAAAGCCACTAGCAGAATCCAAACCGGAAAACAGAAAAGCTGTTCTGTCTTTTCTTCCCCGCCACTCCATTACTAATTTATTTTTTTTCCAAAGTAAAACTCCTTCCTCCTATCCAAAACAGCAATCACTAACTTCCAGCATATAACAATTATTTCATTAAGAGCAAAGAATACAGAAATGATTACAATCTGCAGAGCTATGAAACGGACTGGTCGACATAACTGGACAATTTCCCCTTGGGCTCCCACTTTTCTCAGAGAGAAATAATACTATAAACCAGCTAGTGTGTTCCTCCCTGAAAAAAAGAGGACCAAGCAATCTTTGTTCTCACTCCTTTCTAGTATACCTCCTCCTGAATCCCACCCAAAGTGGTGGTTGCCAACACAGCTTCCTGTTCAGTCTTGATGAAAGAAAGAAAGAAAGAAAGAAAGAGAGAAAGAGAGAAAGAGAGAAAGAGAGAAAGAGAGAAAGAGAGAAAGAGAGAAAGAGAGAAAGAGAGAAAGAGAGAAAGAGAGGAAAGAATGAGAGGAGAAAAGACAGACAGACAGAAAGAGAGAAAGAGAGAAGAGAGGAAAGAATGAGAGGAGAAAAGACAGACAGACAGAAAGAAAGAGAGAAAGAGAGAGAGAAGAGAGGAAAGAATGAGAGGAGGAAAGACAGACAGAAAGAAAGAAAGAAAGAAAGAAAGAAAGAAAGAAAGAAAGAAAGAAAGAAAGAAAGAAAGAAAGAAAAGGAAAAATCTAATGCCATGATTATCAATATATCATTTAGAATACAAAAATATTATTAAGATTCTTCAAGAGATACTGTTTTTGACATTCTACCCACACACAGTGCTTTATATTTTTCCCATTTAAATTTAGAATTAACATCCCACGAAATAAACCCAGACTTTTGTGTCAAGAAAAGTATCTCTATACGTATGATTACAATGAGAACAGGGAATCTTTGCTTGCATTCATGGGTCACTTGTGCCTTACATATATTTCTATGATTTATTACATTTAGCTTCCTATGTATAGCTTAAGTTCAAACTTCAGTCTCTACAGGGTACTATTATAGAGAAAATGAGATCCTATAGATAAATGACAGTTTCTACAACATTCACATGTAACATGTGTCACATATATCCTATATTAAAAATATAGAGTTCAATTGCCATTAAATCGGTATAGTTTGAAATTTAATCCAGTTCAACAAGCATTCCATGAGTGTTGAAATTGTGCTTGGTATAAGGAAATAAAGATGAATGATTCTTAGCTGATGCACACACAATCTAGTGAGGAGGCACAACTGTGGGAAAACTCTATAAACAGAGGTGGAAAACAGATCTTATGGAAGTCACGGAGGGAGTACATAATTCTCTTAGTCAGTCAAAGCAGGATTCGAAAAGCAGACAACACCCCAAGGGAAACTGAAAGAATGAGGGTATACCAAAGGAAAAACAAAAGCATGGAACTGAAAGAAGTATAGTGATACAAAGTGGCTGGAGACAAGGGCACACGATGGAATCCATAGATTTAGGAACTCAATAAACTGTATGATAAACAGGTCAGATTCAGGTTTGTATATTTAATAAATCCCTTGAATACCATGGTAGACTGTGTTTAACATTCACAATCACCAACCCGGAGGTCATGACCTGAGCCCAAATCAAGAGCTGGACACTTAACACAGCCTAAGTATGCTGCAGAGTTTTAAGTTATTAAATTAAGAAATTTCATGACCAAGAGATACATTAACATAAAGCCCATCATCCAATTCCTGCAGTAAACACAAACATCAAAACTATTTCACTGCCTCTAGAGTAACAGCCAATCCTGTAGTTTGGGGCCCTCCGTAGCTTGTCCTCAGTTTACCTATTCTATACCCTGTATCTCAGTCTCACAAGACTCTTACCACATCCAAAATTGAGGATAATTATGTGGTTTAGCATGCCAACGCTCAGTCTTTCAATCCTATGCCAGGTGCTCCCAGCGTCTATACAACCTCCAGGACCCAGTTCAAAGCAAGCACCTTTATATATATATTTGACACTACAAGTATCCTAGAAAATCCTATGCACATGATTAGTAGATTATTATAAATCTATTTTTATATATATTCATCTTTCATCTCCACATTTGAATGTATTTTAAATCTATTTTTATATATATTCCTCTTTCATCCTACATTTGAATGTATTTTCCCTTCTTTGAGCACCCCAACATTTTGTATCTACTGCAGTCATGATATCATACAGTCCTGTGATGTTTATGTGAACTTTTCTACTGTCCAAATGAAGACTGTTAAGAGAAAATTTCCCCCCAAATGTTGCATTAAAAAGTTATGCATTTAGTAAACGTTCAATGAGTATTTTTTAATGTTTTTAAAATTTGTATTTATTTATTCTTGAGAGAGAGAGAGAGAGAGCACAACAGAGGAGGGACAGACACAGAGAGAGAGAGAGAGAAAGAGAGAGAGAGACACAGAATCCATAGTAGGCTCCAGGCTCTGAGGTGTCAGCACAGAGCCTGACGTGGGGCTCAAACCCGTGAACCAGATCATGACTTGAGCCAGAGTTGGACACTTAACCAACTGAGCTACCCGGGTACCCATCAATGAGTATTTATTGAATTGCTCCTAGATAAATTACTTAGGTATGTTTGTAACTTATTTAAATGATCTTAAAAGTTTATGAAGGTAACAGAAATATAAAAAAACAGATATGAAGTTAATATCACAGATAAAGCATTCTTTCTTTCATATTAGGCCTATTGTGGTCACAACTCCCTTAGCCTATGTAGCTACTGTGGTGAACCTTCCTGATTCTTTTTTTTTTTTTTACCCAGAAATTATACAAGTATATATGTAGTATAACATACTTGAAGCTAAATCTACAATTCTTATATAACTTGACAAATTAAGGTGAAATTTTAGTGAAAATATAAAAAAATCTGAGGTAATGTTTTCATCTCTTTCTACCAGCTGTTTCTGAGTGTTGAGTAAAAATGATACACATTTAAATCAGGTGCAATGGAGAAACATTACAACATTTTTAACGTCTATAACTTGTAATCTATTTCTGTTCTATCCTTCCACTTGTTTTTATTTATGTTTATTTATTTATTTTGAGGGGGGAGGAAGGGCAGAGAGAGGGAGAAAGAGAATCCCAAGCTGGTTTTGCGCTACTGACGCAGAGCCTGACACAGGGCTTGAAATCACCAACCTGGAGGTCATGACCTGAGCCCAAATCAAGAGCTGGACACTTAACCAACTGAGTGACCCAGGCATCCCATATCCTTATACTTGTTATAATCTTTAGAGAATAAAGTATTAGTTGCTAAAATGTTAAATAAGGGAAAGCTAGCTTGAAAAAAAGTATCAAGGAATTCACAGAAAGAATATAGGAGGGAGATTTTTTAGATATTCAAATTATTACTATTAATTTCAGGGCATCTAATAATTGATAGTTCAACATGGTCAACATTGTCAACTGAGCAAAAGCTTGGTTAAGCTTATACAGTTAAATCCAAATTTTAATTTTAAATTTCTTTCACTCTTGTATCATGAAATAGTTTAATAGAAAATCCAAGTCATGGTTATTTTTCATGTGATATGCCAACAAATGATCACAAATTATCACAATGAGTTTTTGCAATTATCATAGCTGTGTGCTGTTTTCATGATATAGGCACACACCAGTTATGACCTCATACATTGGCACGATACTTTGGCTCTCTAATACAGGTAAAATTCAAATGGAATTTCTCTCACACACCAAAAATGCATAAAGTGCCTCGATAATTCTGTGTGCATTGTGTTTGAATTAATTTAATGTATAGATTAAATATTAGTAGAGAGTGAGTGGTGTACCTGTGTGACTTTTAGCATCTCCTTAATATTCAAATTATGGTAAAGTGGCTCATAGTTGTTCTCTGACATGATATTCCGTAATATTCCACTCATATAACAAGAAAAACTTCACATGTAATTTAACAAAGCAATTGGCAAGTTAGTAACAGGTTCTATAAAAAGTGTTTTTGAAATAAAACTTCTGAAAATTGTCTCAAGGTCCAGTGAAATATGAAGATATATAATAAAGTAAATGGTGAATATCAATTAGTATGTTGAAAAATGATCAAAATATTGTTTTAAAATTTTGAGTGCTTTATCACCATAGTACAGTATTTCAAGGGGAATATTTAATGCTGTAAATGACCTTACCAAAACATATCTGTTTTAAAGTCACTAACATTTCTTAGGAAGTAATGGAAATCTTATTTGCTTATCCCACTTTTCCTATAAATAAATGCATCTCAGAAATGATAAACATGGTACTGGTGTATGTTACTCTGACAATATCATATATACTATTTTATTTCATTTAACACAAAATTTGTAGTTAAAGAGGATCGTTAAAATACCTCAATAGGACGTATAGCAAGGCACCAACCAATTTGAATGGATGCTGGCTATCAATCACCAATATAGTCACACTGGTTACAAGCTGCTGTGTATCAGCCCTGCAGGTTACTCGTGAGGACACAGGCTCAGTAAGGGTGTATATACGCCATATATAGCATATAATATGTATAGGTATATAGTTTTCTATATCCACAGTCCGTGTGTTATTTCCACAACACTGGGATAACATATTTAAATTAATAACTAACTCATACTTATTTACAATAATATTTGTATATTATTGTATTTGGGTGAATCAAGAGTGTATCCCTCACCCTTACATTGATAAATTCTCCTTAGGTAGGCATTTTCACTATTGTATCCTGTAGTACATGTTCCAAGAAGTAAATCAATATTGTAAGAAAGTGTCTCTCACCAAATAAATTAAGAGAAAGCTTGGTTAAATGAGTTTTCATTCTTTTCTTTACTTCACGGCTTGTCAGAGCCTGTAATACATGCACTAAGAAGACAGGAAAAAAAGTAAGCTGTGTTTTTTTTTTCTTTCTTTTTTTTTTTTCGATAAGGAATCATCTACATGGGAAAAGCAAATATTATAAAGATATAGAATCTTAATTCATAGGTTTACTCTGCTGTTAATCAATGTTTCACCCAAGACAGCTAAACTTATGGGTTATGTTTGGTATATTCAATTCTATTAATTTTTTCTATAGCACTTTGTTTCCCTTCTTTTAAGCATTACTAGATCCATTTTGTACTATCAAAAGAAGTACCATTCTGAAGATAGATTTGAGTGATTTTTTATAGGAGTAAAGAATGTATGGGGAAGGTTGTCATACATTGTTTGGAGTTCTGTTTGTCAGAGCACAATTTTGAAAAACCTGGATTAAAAGGTTCACCAACTTCAGGAGAGAGTGAGATGCCAAGAAATCTATTTCAAAAGGACTTGAAATAGATCTGCATTAGTTAATAGGATAAAGAACTTTTTGTTGTATGCCAGGAAGGACCCCATGATTCTTATCTATTATCTTCAGTATCAAAATAAAAAAGAAACAAAGAGTCTGGTTAATATAAATAAAACAAAGTTTGAAGTATCATAATTAATTTTAAAATCTGATTTTAAAAACTACACATTCCCGGCATTTTTTTTTAAGGATTGTAGTCTGGACTACATTTATCAGTTTTATCAAAAATTCTTATAAATCAGCAGGGTCTCTTTTCACTGCCCCTAACCAGTATGTAGCAACACTTCGAATTCACCTCTAATAAGCTGCATAAGGTTTTTAGGGGAGAATTTGGGTTCTATGAAAACTTCTGCATGTGAAGGCAGATAGGGTTATCCTTTACATTGGAAGCATATCACTTCTTTGAAGAATTCATGGTATTTTAATAAAGGCAGTCTCTCTTATTTTTCATCACTTTCTCTACTTGTCTCCAAGTTGGCACCTCTTCCTCCTCTTTTTCTCTTGCTCTCTCAATCTCGCTCTTGTTCTTGCTCTCTTGCATCCTCTTTTTAGATACATACATGCATACATATATACACACAGGCAGGGTTACAAGACCCAAAGTCTGAGATAGTATACTTTTCATAATTAGTAGAAAATACTTCACTTTATTAAAATGATGATGATCACTACAAATAGCTCTTCTGATTTTCCTGTTTCACCTCACAGAGTATATAATACCTACAAATCAGTCTTCATCCCTGTTTAATGACAAGTTATATTATCTATATTTTGTTCCAAAGGAGAAAAAAAAAAGCTACGATGTAAAAAAAATCTCTCTCTGACAAATGTGCAAAACAGTAAGAACTTCTGTTTGATTTCATTTGATCTTGAAGAACTCTTGGTAGTCTGCTATCCATATATCCATACTGTAAGTCTTGAGCAAAACTAAGCTCTATTTACCTTTAAGTGTGGTGTTATCATGTGTTCTGTAAAACACAGAGATCCTCACAAACTCACAAAGAAGCTCACCTTGAAATTCATTGAGACTGTCTCCAAAAGGGTATTACATTTTCCAGAACCCTAGAGACGTGTCCATTAGATGGTGTGAAATGCACTCCAAAGTAAGAGGAGCATCAAGGAGCCCCGGAGAGGACGGAGCCAGGGCTCCTAACAGTCATGGAGCTGCCCAGTGAAAATCCGTTGGGCAAGTGAGGAAGGACACAACATTGTAGCAGGACTCCCAGGAGAAATGGGTAACCAAACCTGAAGGGAAACCAGATCACCCCCACAAAATACTGAGTGAAAGCCAAGACGTCTGAGTAGAGCAAGAAGCCAAGAACAACATCGGACCTGCAGCGAGTTCAAGCAACCAAGAAAACTTCGATCTCAGAGACTCATTATCTATTAGCAGAAGACCTTTGGGAGGAAGAAATGCGGATTTTCCTTTCTGGCCTTAATGGTACGTGTGTGTGGCCAAGGAATTTTACGGGAATTGACAAGTCACACTTTAACTGAAATAGAACTCTTTAATATTAAAGCCCCCACAAACTGACATTGGAAAGATGTGTAAAACTTTTCAACTCTAGTCTTATTAGACATCTGAATTTCTAAACCTTTAAATGCTTTGATGCATTTTAATTAATCTCTACATTAAGATTGGTACAGAAAAAAAAATTATTTATTTTAAGACAGTATGGTTTTTCTTGATTTTTTAATATTCATNAATTGTAGTTGTCCTTCTGACAATGATTTAAGCATACCAGCTCTTTTGCTAATAAAGTGGTAAGAAAGAGTTAATAAGTAAAATTTTGGACTCTTAAAAAGCAGGAAGCCAAGAAAATTATCTGGTACTTAGGTGCATTAATTTCTATTAGCTACTACTATGTTAAAATTATCTATTCATAATCAATGAGCTATCTAACTGATTCAAATAAATATAATTAGTATAATAATTTCCAAATAAGAGTTATGATGAATTAATTGGTGTTTGTCATTTTATATGTATATATTTATGCATCTGTCATCTAAAAAATCAAAACAGAAAAAGTGAACATTAAAAGTGTACCAATGTTTCAAACAGATACTACAGAAATTTAAAGTGAAACAATCAGCAGAGAATTTGATATTACTCTACAGACAGAAATTCCTTAGATAATAATGACCCATTTCCCCACAAATATGAATTAAAGTATATAAAATCAATAAACTAACACAAAATCCTATACAAATCTTACAATACTTTGTTACATTGTGGAAACAAGCAAAAGTTGTATTAGATTGTAATATACATGAAAAACAACAACAAAAAATCAAAAGCAAAACTATCAGTTTAGAAACTGCTAAAAAGATAATGCTGTTCCTTTATCTACCACAATTATTTTTTTCCTTAATAAATACAATGTTTAAATTCTGTATTGTAGGTGAATAATATTACGCAGCCAATTAAATGCAGTGATCTTCAAAGTACGAGTCAAAGTTCACACATCCTGAGACTGGTCATTTAACAATAAATATCCCATAAAGAAAAGTGAAATTAAGACCACTGTAAAAGAAGAAAAAAAAATCTTAAAGCATGAAATCCAACTGGTCATAAATAAGGTCACAATACAGAATATAATTAAATAGCACATGTTGGAATAAGTAAAATATATACTTACATAACAATTTTTAATTTTTATAAATATACGTTTTCACCTGAGGATATCTAATATCTTTTGAAAACAATTTTTAGAACTGCTATTTTTTGAGCCCTAACACGACAGTTTGTCCTGAATCAACAGAAAACGTTATATTTAGAAATTCTGCAGTTTTAAAAAAAGCATTTAAGTTTATCAGATTCCATCAATGAGCGGGATAATAACAACTTAACAGTTTTCACCAAATTAAATCGTTCTGTAGTGTTTTCATTTAATAAAAAGGCACAATCCACAGGCTGTTCAAAACCAAAACTTCCCTACAATTTCTCCACTCATCCTCATTCTGACCACACAGCGTCTCTTTTCAATTCAAACCATGCATTCTAGAACTCCCTTTCTCACCCCTCACAAACCTTAGTGGAATGAAGGGCATTAAAAGTAAGTAAACAACCAATAAATGTAACTATGTGACTGAGTCATGTGGGGAGGAGGGCAACATGCAGAGAAAATGGCTAAGTTGTCCACTCTGGTAAAGCAGACTTTGTTCCATGAACTTTCCAAGAACACAGGTAGAATGCTTCATTCTTAATTCATTCAATCCCACTTAAAGTTTACCTGACGGCAGCAATTTGACTAGCTTATTTTCTGCTCTCGCAAAATGCCATTTTTATTAACACATCAAGGAAAAATATAAATATGTTCAGCTTGACATTCTGACTTAATATTTTGAAGATGAAACTTGTGTAATGTGCAGTAAAAAAAAAAAAAGTAGCTCAGCTCTGAGACCACTTAGAGGGGCAAAGGGATAAAAGCTGAAGAAAATTTGAAAATTTGAACGTGGGATTCTGGCACATTTACACTGTAAGGAGCCCGTCCATTGATCATACTGATGTCATCAGGACTTTGTATAAACTGAATCCTCTCTGATACTAGAATCAACATTCACTGGGCACTGACAATGTCAAAAGACAGTTCTGAGTGTTGCATAACTCATTTCTTTTAATCCTCAGAACAACCCCATGAGGTATGTACTGTCATTTCTCCACTTCACAAATGAAGAAACTGAGGCAGGCACAGACAAGTTCAACAGCTTACCCAAGGGAACCCATCTTGCAAACCACTGAATCAAGCTGGTAGATTAGGTAATCTTATTCTAGAGCCCATACTCATGACCCATATGACTGCTTAGGTCTGGAAAATTCTACCACTTATATCTTCCGTGCTTACCCCTCCTACAAAGAACTCTGACAGACAAGGATTAAGTCAATGTGTGTTCTCCCATAACACTCTGTACTTATTTCTCCACTTACACTTTTCTTGATTTATTGCAATTGCTTCCATAATGTCGGTTTCCTGCAGACTATAAGCTTGATGAGGACAAGAGCTATGTGTGTCTTGTTCATTATTAGATTTCTAGAAGCTAGCACTACCTAGTATATACAAAGTATTCAATAAATATTTCATGAATGAGTGCAAAGACATGTTTTTTAATGTTTTATTTATTTCTAGTAGAGAGAGAGAGAGACAGCGTGAGCAGGGGAGGGTCAGAGAGAGAGGGAGTCACAGACTGAAAGAGGCTCCAGGCTCTGAGGTGGCAGTCAGCACAGAGCCCGACGCGGGGCTCGAACCCACAAACTGCGAGATCATGACCTAAGCGAAAGTCTGATGCTTAACTCACTAAGCCACCCCGGCGCCCCATACATTTTTAAAGGGCTTAAAAAATCTGTTCTCACTACTGCCAATCAAAAATCTCCATTAGTAACTGCGAATATTGACAATTCACCATCAACAATAATAGCTAATGTGTATTCAGTTTTCACTATCCTAGGTTCAGCACTAACTTATCTATATTCCATTACTCAATGGCCACAATTTCTTTCTTTTTTTTTCTTTTTTGTACATAAGAGGAAAATGAAATTCAGAGAGGTTAAGAAACTAGTCCTATATCCCACAGCTAGTGGAATACACAGTCAGGTTCTAAACATTGGCATCTGACTCTAGAGTCTATGTTATACACTACCTCGAAATAGGGGCAATTTTCAAACTGCTGAATTCTCCGTTTAAAGAGTATTGGAAAAGGTTGGTAATAAAAAAAGATATTCATCCAGTAGTCTTTTAAAAATATCTTAATATATCTTTATTAAATTGTAGAGTGGCAGAGTTAAAACAAGAAAGAATAAAGTATATTTGCCTCTAATTTTATTTAAAAGTTACAAAATATTTTAGAATCTTTAAAATTATTATGTCTGATTTTTAAAATGCGAGATGCTGAATGAAGGATGAGGAAAAGAGATAAATTGGTTTTGACTGAAGTAATTGACTTCTAGAATTTTTCAAAAAGAGCAAGCATTGTAGTTCTAATTTGTCTAATTTGTCAGAATTCCGATCTGACAAAACATACAGTGCTTTTACAGTGTTACACTACTACATAGACAATGTAATTAATATTTTTAGATTATTACCTGCCAAAAATTGGTATTTATGGCCATCTACAGAGTAAACTTTATGGATATATTGTTAATAGTTTGCTGGATATGGAAGCTATATTTTCTAAACTAGTAGCAAACATCTCTCTGTACAAGACAAATCGTTATGGCTCAGACAGTTCCTGATCACAGATTAGATCGCTTAGAAATCTAAGCCAATTGAAAAAAACAACTCCATGAATTTGGTACACCAAAATTTGAACTTGATAGGGNAGACAAATCGTTATGGCTCAGACAGTTCCTGATCACAGATTAGATCGCTTAGAAATCTAAGCCAATTGAAAAAAAACAACTCCATGAATTTGGTGCACCAAAATTTGAACTTGATAGGTATCCACTTCTGACAAATCCAGTTATAGTCTTAAGTGATTTTACAAAGGACAATGCTCTAATCACTGTCTTAAAATCTGTATCTAATCTGAATCTAATCATGAGGACACATCAGACAAATCCAGATTGTGAGATACTATGTGAAACAAATGTCTGGAACTCCTCAAAAATGCTGATGTCGATGCCAAGACAAAAAGATTGGAGGGTACTATTTACAATTAAAAGGGACCTAGAGAGATATGACAAGGAAATACAATACCTGATGCTTGATCCTCCTGGGAAGAAAAAAAAAAAAAAAAAAGCTACAAAAGTTAGGAAATGTAAATATGGACTATATCAAATAATATCACTGTACTGGGGTGCTGGGTGGCTCAGGCAGTTAAAAATCTGACTCTTGATTTCAGCTCAGGTGATGATCTCACAATTCATGGTTCAAGCCCCACATCGGGCTCCATGCTGACAGTGCGGGGCCTGCTTGGGATTCTCTCCCCTCTCCTTCTGCTCCTCCCCTGCTTTTGTTCTCTCTCTCTCTCTTTCTCTCTCAATAATAAATACATAAATAAAAACTTAAAAAAATTAAAATAAAAAATAATATCACTGAATTAGTTTTACTTTCTTGGCTGTGCTAATGTTACTGTGGTTATGTTGGAGAATGTCCTAGTTCTTAGAAATATTAGCCTGCAATGTGCTTGCAAATGAATCAAAAAAGAGAAAAAGTAAGAGTCTAAAGTTAATAAATAGGAAAACTTAGTGAAAAGTATAAACTATATGGATGTTCATTATACTACTCTCCCCACTTTTCTATAGACCTGGATATTTTTCATAAAAAAAGACATATTAAGAAAAGCTCTATATTTGAATAGTTGTGACATGTTTTAGATGATTAGGAAGTTTTCAGCTGCAGCAAAACATAAAGTCAAAAACTTCTGGGCTGGTGAGCTAGCTTCGCCATCATGATCTGTAAGTGCCTAAATGTTGTCATAAAGAGCAGTCCTAAAATAATTATGCCTGAACCCAAATGATCAGTTCTGTTGATGCTTTATTTGGCAAAAGGTAGTGATGCTTTTTAATGATTATTCTCCCATTCATAAGATGATAAATTGTAAAAATCTTTTATTCTACCCTTTTTCAGGCATTCACCAATTCCTCACATTATTTTATTCATACTGATGTGTACCTTCATTTTGTCAAATTACTTACATAATAAGTATCTGCTAGATATTCCTAAATGGACAAATCAAGATGGAAATGTTTCTGTGTCATCACTTTAAATGTAGATGTGCTACTAACTCATATTGAAAGCATATAAAATTCTCTGCTAATTTAACTCATTCAGTTAATCTGGGATGACTTTTAAAGTTAAGTCAACCCAGAGGGCCCAATGGAATGCTGTGTTACTCAATATCTGCGAAAGCAATACAATTATGAAAGTGGACAATTAACGATAGAGAGCCTTAACATGCTTCATATGAAGATCACCTCTGCCATGCTCTTATGCCAAACTCTATGGACTCTGATGGGACTTTCTCAGGTACTTGAGCAGATCCAAAAGTGTTTCCTGAGGAAAATTCTTGCTTTGTCTTTATGAACTCCTAAACCTAGAGTCAATTTAAGGACAGAAGTAGGAGTGCCCTCAATCTAGGCAAGAATACAACTCAGTCAAGAACTGATTGTTCCTCATCTCTTAGCAACAGCCTGGATGTAACAACTGTTATTTAAAGGAGATAGTTTAAGGGACATGTTAGCCTTTTCTTAGATCTCTGCCAATATCCTTTCACCAGGAAATCTACATACCTGGCAAACATTAGTTTAGCTACTTATAGAAATGCCTTCCTTCACTAAGTTAGTTATCATTCAATATTCTTTCTCTTATCTGGTCTCTACTAAAAATGGCAATGTAAAGAATGCCTTATGAATTTTCTACAATACTTCTATTGGAGACAATTTAAGGAATCATAAAAGAAATTACTCTCTCACATCAGGGTCCTGCAAAACAACTTGTGATTNACCGCGAGATCATGACCTAAGCAAAAGTCGGACGCTTAACCGACTAAGCCACCCAGGCGCCCCATGTTACAAAGAATATTCTTAGCGAAGGTTTTAGGAAGAATTATCTTCTCTTATTTTGTCCACTTATCTGTCTATTTATGTGCACACATACATTAACATATATATGGTATACATGGTATAGGTATAATATATAATTTTATAATATATGTATATACTTTTATGTAACAACCATATGTACTATATATATGTACAATATGTAAAGCATGTGGGATTCTATGACATGAATATTTTCTTTTTAATATTTTTAATCCTTTTAGGAAGTACTTGAAGTTCTAATAAATCCTGTACAAACCACTGGCTTCAATATTATTTACTAAGTACTGAATATTTATGTATCAGTATATAGTCCAATGTTGCTTGCCATCTTTGCTGTATTATGTGAAATATTCTTGGACTCCTTCTCCATTATTAAGTGTAGAAAGATTACTTCATTTCTTACATAAGTAGTAAACTGACCTAAAAGATGGGAATTATTATATCCCCATTTCACAGATAAAGAAATTACGACATGGAAAGTTTATGTGACTTGCCAAAATCACATAGCTAATAATAGTAGAGTTGTAGAATAAATTAAGGCAGTCTAACTCCAAAGCCCACTCGTAAGTACAGCTATATGGGTTCTCCCTGATAAGGTATCAAGAAATCAAAGCAACCACCAGAAGGCTTAGCCAAATCTACATTTGGAAAAACACTTAAAAGATCAAGACTTAAAACAGAGATCCAATATAGGTTCAATTCATACCTGTATTAACATATGCTATGTTAATAGTAAAATTGAAAAATCCAGCAGAGGAAAACCACAAGGTTCATCTCCATTCCCAAATGCTTTACTGTCCCCAGGAATCTTCAGTCTTTTTATAGTCACGTTATTTTACCGTACCTGATCGAGTTCTCCATTCAAATTTACCAACACCCTGGGCCACTACCCTATAAAAGCAGTATGTCATGACTACAAGTTAGATCAAAGGATTAGTATCATATTAATTCCATAATTATTTACCAGGTCCTAGTAAGGGTGTCCATATTAATTTCACCAACGAAGATGTAAACACTGACATATTTAAAAATTATTATAAAGAGGTGTCCTGCCTGTGAAGACAGCAAAAACTGGAGTGCCTAGGTGGCTCAGGCAGTTAAGCATCTGACCAGCTCAGGTTATGATCTTGTAGTTTTTGAGTTCAAGCCCCCCATCAGGCTCTGTGCTGACAGCTCAGAGGCTGGAGCCTGCTTCAGATTCTGTCTCTCTCTCTTCCTGCTCATGCTCTGTTTCTTATTCTCTCTCTATCTTAAACATAAATTAACCATTTGAAAATTTTTTTTAAAAACTAATAGCAAAACTAATCAGATAAACTTTCTGAGCAAAGATACTATCAGTCCATAAAGACACTGTTTCAATAGGAAGTCCCCCATAAAGGACTTAGGAAAGAGATACTTGAGAGATTTTACATAGCTATACTTCTCACAATAAAGGAATTTCCATCTATAATGTGTACTGGAAATTGGTGTCTCTCAAAAACAGTTTCTAGAAGTCTTTAGCAAGAAACCCTTTATGTAACTGTCCACATGTCTGGCTATCCTCTCTCTAGCACATCACCTTGTGCCATGAATGAATGAATGGATTCAGATAGGAGAGCTCAGAAGTTTGTATCACAATCATTGTATCATTATGTGTGTACAGTTTCTGAATTTTTATAATAATTATTCAGCAACTAAAATAATACCCAACATAGTAGGTATCTGAAATACATTTGTTGAATGAATGCAGACATTTCTTCCACTTAAATAAGAGATTATAATGTTCCGGAAGCACTTTTTTATCTAGACCAATACTATAATTTGACGACTAAGAGCAAGGTCTTTGGAGCTGGACTGTTTGGGTTTGTATCCCACCTCTGTCATTTGTTACCTGAGAAATTAAGCAACTGGCTTTCCTTCATTTTCTACTTTGTGGAAAAGAGAGAACAAATGAGATTTCTGTGAGGCTAAGGCTGGCACAGCATAAGTACATACTGAATGTCATGGCTATCTTTATATCTATCTCTATTAGTGTATCTCTATCTGTGCAGAGATAGAGCTTGGATCACATTTTGTGGGTCAATTTTAGAAACTGTGTGTAGTATCGGCTGGGATGCAAAAGGGGAAGGAAGT
>NW_027531905.1:8267804-8289873 GCF_008692635.1 Crocuta crocuta | reverse complement strand
AAACAAAAGGGGAAGGTATTCCTAGCCTGCCACAAACTTCGCTAAACCCAGTGGAGAAATGACAGATACACATGGTGGCATTTCAAAAGGTAAATATAATTGTCCTTTTAAACATATAATCTCTAAAATAACCCATACAATCCTTAAGCAAACATCTTCCTTTCTATTATAACTCCATGAAAATTTTAAGAAACTGACAAGTTACTGAGTAAATGATATAAAGATCTGTGCAAGTCAGCGTTACTACCGAGGCTTTTTAAAAAGTGATAAAACGTCATCTTGTAGAAGAAAGCTTAAAAGGGAGGATAGGTAATAAACACTTAACTCTTTCTGATTCACTGCTGTCCTCCTGAGCTGCGAACTACTAGAATCCAGATAAACATGAAGTTTTAATTTTCCTCCCTCCACAGAAAGAAATAGAACTGTGCTGTCCCACAGAAATAGAATGTGAACCACAAGTAAGAGCCACACAGAGTAATTTGAAATTTTCCAGTTGACACATTAAAAAGTAAAAAGAAACAGGTGAAAATAACTGTAACAAATATTTTATTTAGGTCGACATGGCAAAATATTGTCATTTCAAAACATAATCAATATTAAAAAAACTCTTAGTAAGATATTTTACATCCTTTCTTTCCAATTCAGTCTTCAAAATCCAGTTTGTTTTTTATACTTATAGCAAATCTGAATCAAAACTAGCCACATTTCAAGTTCCTAAGTGTCATGTGGTTAGTGTCTACCATATTGGAAAGCACAGATATAGAGGGATTCTAAGAGCATTCCGTCATACTTTTTTCCTAAATCACATACCTCTTTATTAAAAGCTAGAAAGCAATATATCATTGGTAAATCATACAACCTAGACAAATCAATAATCTAACACATTCTAATGGCTCAATTCTCCTAATATTTAGAAATGCAAATGCATTTAAGCTAAGGAAAATAAAATAGGTCAAATTACTTAGTAAAAATGTATTTTTGGTTTACTACGTGCTAAGTAACAGTCTATTATAGATCTTACCAACTACTCCATAAATTTAAAAGCTTTTAGTATATAATACTTGCCAATATTCTTTTATTGAGGACTTCTCCCATACCTTTAAGGTAAATGAAATGGGTCAAATAATTAGACTTTGCCTATAATTTACTATCTATAGAATAGTTTTCCCTTACTGAACCAGTGACAAAACAGCACTGGTCTGGTTTAATACTATAAATTCAGAACAAATGGGAAAGCATTAAATTCAGAAGTGCTTCTGGACCATTAACTTCCATGCTGATTTGACATGCACCATAGTATTCAGGCAACAGACTCAGGAATATAACCTACTCCTAAAGCAAACAGTATTTTATCTCATAACCATCTGGGGTTCTCATCCTAAGGGCTACTTGTGTCGTGTTGTCTGGTATATTTTAATATCCTGAGGTGTGGAACTAAGACCTAGTTTATTAGCGAAACCCATTTTGCTAGGAAAAGAAGACTGACATAGAGGAAATTATAGAGGGAACAAAATTTTGGCTGAGGTCCTTGTTTTCATTATTTAGTTGAAGAAAATCATTGGTTATATATGCTTTCAAAATCCTATGGTTTTTCTAAGGTACCAATAAAAGTGATACCATTCATAACGTGGACAGTGGTCCTTTCATATATTGCCTATAGTCGCATACTTAAGTGCCAAGCAGATGGTTGAAATCTGTTTTGTATCAAATGTGTGCTTTTTTTCCCCCAACTGTGTTCTTTGTATTCATATTCAGCCTAGGTTTTAGCCATCAAAACACTGGCACTATGTCGATCATTAGCAGCATTTTAGACAACTGGCAACTAAGGTATTCACTGTTCTCCACAAAATGTTCAGCTAATATTTCCCAGATGTATAATTAAGGCAAAAGATCATCTTTTTAAATTGGTATCAGCACTTTGGATGGCTTCTGGCTTTCAACAGATTATATCAGTGGAAAACAATTTTATATCAAAAATAAAGGTTCTGCTTCTTGGATGTTTCTGTTTGCTTGTTATACAGCTGCCCATAAAAAGAAATCTATAAATTTCCCCAAGCTTCAACCCACCACCTAAGAAATAGGTAGCTAATGCAAACCTCCTCATGTTACTTTTACTATGAAAATCTAGAATGTACTTTATTTGTATAGATAACTTTCTTCAAGTTTTTAAATATTTCCAATATGCAAAATATTTGTACAATATTGTACAAATGATGCTTTACAAAGCAATAACTAGTGTGTGTGGCCATTTTTACTTAACAAAAAATATAATTCTTTTTTCACTGTCCAATACTTTTTATATGAAATAACTCATTTGGGGGCGCCTGGATGGCTCAGTCGGTTAAGAATCCAACAGCTTCAGTTCTGGTCACGATATCACGGTTCATGGGTCCGAGCCCTGAGTTCACAGTTCATGGGTTCGAGCTCTGTGCTGACAGCTAGCTAGAGCCTGGAGCCTCCTTCAGATTCTGTGTCTCCCTCTCTCTCTGACCCTCCACTGCTCACGCTGTCTCTATCTCTCTCTCCCAAAAATAAAACAGTAAAATTTTTTAAAAATAAAATAATTCATTTTTATGATAATACACAAATACGTATTTTAATGTCCACAAAGCATAGGAATATGTTAAATCAGGAAATTCATTATTTTCATACTAGATATGTTGACACTTGCAAAAACAACTTTTAGTATATCATATTTCCTAGATATAAAATGGTAAGAGATGTGCTTTTCAGATATTTTGTTATTAGCAGTTAGCAGAGGAAACTGTACTATGCTGCTGCTATTTAGGTATAAGTTACCTGGGATCAATAATCATAAGTGCATTTAATTATAGTTGTATTTTCTACAAATTAAAGAAAAAGTCAATAAATCTTACAGGCATTATTTCATATACTAACAACTGTGTTTATCAAACAAAAAATATACATTTTTTTCAAAATCTGAATTCAGTGGCTTGCACTCAGAGATATATCCAAATATTTTTTATAAATTTTCATAAGCTTAACATGACTCATTAGAATTAGGGGATAAATAATTTTATACTCATTTTAAAGCCCATTTTATAGCTGCATGGCTGAAACCCAAAGAATTTAAATGACTTCTAAATCACAAAGTTTTAATTCTTGATTTAGAAACTGTAAGAACATATGCCAACTTTGTATATCACTAAATGCTGGATTATAAAATATATTAGCAGTAAGTTGCCCAACTGGACGATTTCCAGATTTTCTTTCTTATTTAACAGTAGGATATTTGCACATTTCCCTTTGGTCCTAGTTCTAAATGTAGTTCTGGCTCAGTAAGGTCCTTTTCTGTTTGTTTTGTTTTGTTTTGTTTTGCTTTACAACCTTTATATCTGTACCAGGAGAATAAGAGAATAACACCCATTCTTTATTCCTAAATTAAAAGTAGCAAGAGTAGAATAAAAACTTTCTATGTTACAATCATTAAGCAAAGAATTAATTTTAACAAAGGGCCAAATCCTATGTTATCCTAAGTATACGAATCTATATTTAAAACTTACAACTCATTGGTACAAGGACTTTGTCAAACCATAGCCATATTTTCAAAGTACATACAATACAGAAAGTCCTTGGATACGTAGTTAAAGATTATGTTGCTGATGGTATAACCACACTTTTTTTTTTTTCAAACATTGCGATTTAAAAAAAAAACAAAAAACATGCAGTCCGCCGAACGAAACATATCAACAATAGGTGAAGCTTGTCCTCTCAGATAATATAGCTTTTTAAGTACATCTTTCATTGTTCCTCTACTCCTTGCTTCATAGGGCTTAACATTTCTTTTCTTGAAATTCCCAATCATTAACTAATGCATATAAGGTTGGTTGCCATGATCCTATTAGTTGCCTAAATTATTTTAAGACCACCTAAATTCTTTCTTTGGACTGTGTGTAACCTTAGTTAATCTTACCACTTTCCTGCCCAGTGTTTTATTTACTCATAGAAAGACACAGGCTGTCCATAAGCCCCTGTGTTGTCCTGAGGCTCTACTCTCTAACCTTTTCTTTTTTTTTTTTTCTTTAAATCTTATCCTTATAAATACTTCCAGCTCTCTGACCTAAAACGACACTCTCATGCTTTTCATATTACCCCACAGTTCCCTGTTCAATAGGCCATATATAATTTATTTTTCACGATATTTATAATAGTTGAGGATGTTGATCTGAGCATCTGGGAGTTTCACCCACATAAAATATGAATCTTCTCTTTGAAACATTCAGCTTCAAAATAGTTCATAGCAAATTTGAGAACTTAATCCTAAGTAGGAATTATAGAGAGCACTTAGATTTCAAACTCCTAAAATAGACAATGGTTACTTATTCCTGCACAATACCACTCAACTGAAAGGTAAACTGAGAAATGATTCCACATGTAAAAAGGCTGGTCATTCTCGTATCAATGCAAGAATTCTGACCACTAGAGTAAGGGGCCAGGAATGTCTCAAATGGAGCTCAAAGTGATGAAATTTTAAAGGTGAGAGATTTTAGAAACTCTCCAGCCCATCTTCACATCTTGCAGATGCATACACTAAGACCCAAAACTTCTTCTCAGTCCATGAGGGAGAACTAGAACTTGAGATGTTACACCCAGCTAATAACACTCTCCACATGTTTTACGTACGAAGAAGCAAAATCAGTAAAGATACTGGCACATGTAAATTTCTACCAAAAAAGAGGAAATCATTCTATGTGTTAGAAAAATACTCACAATCCACAAAATATCGTTCATTTAATCTGTATGCCTTAGGCCTCCTGACACTCAACTTTCTCATCTCTATCCAAAATCGCAAATATCCTCGAATTTTATTCAAGCATACCTTGAGCCACCAAACTTCTTGAATTCAAATTTTCCCTTCAATATGCACAAAATGCTACCTTCATATTTCAAAAGCTGGAACACTATTATATATATTCTTCATACAGTGTTAGTGGCTCCCAGTTATCTTTTAGTTTACTTATAAAAGTCCATATATTCTGCCCCTTTACTTTGAATATTTAAATTGCTACTAGGACCTTTTGGATATGCTTTTCTTTCTCTAAATGACTGCTTTTAAAGCATTAAATATTCTTAAACTCTTTATAGGTCAAATTGGATGCATTTTATTTTTTCAGTAATGTTAATTATTTAGAAGCAAATATTCTACCATATTTATATCCCATAATCCTTAGAGCTCTAAAAACAATAGCTCTTCCTCTATTTTCCATATTCTAGCTATGTTTAGGGCAGGAGGGAAATAGAAGTTCTTTCCTCAGAAACAGCATTCATTGTTATCTTTGTTTTTCTACTGCTAGGTGTTGTTTGATTAATGGTACTTGGAATATTACATAAAAGTTTTCTTCACATTATGATGATATCATGGGAGAGATGACGATCTGAATCTGGTACTATACATTTAGGGGTCCCTCACTCAAAGCTGAATTAATAAATGAATCAGAAGTGGAATAGTTTGATCACCAGTTCATTCCTTTCTCTACTAAAGGGTATATAAATCTAATAAATCTTCAACATAGATCTCTTGTAGTGCAGATGAAAAAGAGGACAAGAAATAAGAACGTTAATTTTACGTGACATACATATTCCTGTAAACTGTTTTCAAACATATGACGAAACTCGACAGCGGATAAGGAGGGGAGCACGAAACAAAGAGACATCAGGAAAAGAGTAAAAATAAAGTCTTTGGACTTTGTAAATTATTGCCCAACAAACTCTGCCCCAGGTAAATAACCCAAAGAAATAACTGCTGGAAAACAAGCAAGGCCTCAACTCTGAAATCAGAATAAAAATGTTTCAGAACTTTGTCAAGCAGCCTATAGTAACTGTGAATGAAAAAGTATAGCATAAATAAAGCACTATTTTTTCTTCACTTTACGTTCTCATGTGAAGGCTATTTCTCATTTTCAAAGTTTGTGTTTCTTTTTCATTACAGTGTTATTTTATTAGATAAGCATAAAATTGTTTAAAATGACAACTCAACAGATCATAGGTGAAAGTTCTACAAACACTTCCTAAACTACCTCCTTGGTATATATATCCTAATTAATATATAAAAAACAAAAAAGCAAAATGAAAAACATAACAAATCCAAAATCAGTAATAAAGTAAATCATTTACTACATTTTAAAATAAATTTTGACAAAAAGTGTACCAAAAAACCACTATTTGGGCTTGTCTTCATTAACTACTAGATTTAAAAAATATATGTACCAATAAGCAAAGCAGGTTAACCCTTTCCCTTCTTTTCCCAGTAGTGTTCCCGAAGCCCTTAAGGAGAGGATATGTCCTTTATAAAATTGCTGCTCAGTGTCCCAATTGATCTAACTCTCTTAAGCTGCCAGTATAAAAACCTTATAAGGTTCTGAGGATGCTTTCTTTTTTTTGGCCCTAGACAGTGAATTTTATTTCTCCATATTACATCTATTCTGAGTACATCTGATTCTTAGGTTTCAATGTGACAGAAATTATTGGGATGGGTAGGGGAGGCACATGTGTATGGAATATAATAAAAGGCTATGCATCTCCACAACGTGAAATATTAAAAATGAAGCTACTAATACATTTTTAAGAAAGATCATATTTTCTGTTTCTCAACATTTTCTTTTCTGAAAAACACATTCTTTCAAAGATGTGAAGAGCAGAAATAGAACGCTGTTACATATGAAAGTTTCAATGGATTTGCTGCCAGCAGCTTTTCTTTATAGTGTTCCTCTTACCTACAGTATGTGTTGGCACTGGCAGGTAGCCCTAATTCGTTAGTAGCCAAATTATTTTTGTCCCTGAAGTACGAGAAATCTCCATAGCACATGAATGAGACATGGTTTACTAGTTTACACACATTTTTATAACTCCAAGAAACCAAAACTCATTCACAAATGCTTTCATTTCAGCACAGAGAAGGGCTACAGAATACCAGAGATACCTACATTGAATTTCTGTTCCCTGTTCTCCATGAGAAAATGAAGACAGAAAAAAAAAAAAAAAAAACAACTTTGTAGCTTAAATTAAAAAAAAAAAACAAAAAAACTTTGGTCCTTAATGCAAAAAAAACAAAAAAAACAAAAAACAAACAGCTTTCTGTTCACCACACTCCACATTTCAATAAAGTCAAAATATTTCAGTATAAGATCTTAAGAAAAAAAAAAAAGGTCATTTAGTAATAAACCCAAATGTCTCCAGATAAGAATTCATCATGACGGCATAGCAGGTTTAGATAATGTGGTTCACAACTAGCATCCTCATATTTCATGATTACCACCTCCATGTATATACTGTTACACCATCTTCACTAAGTTATCGAGAAAAAATAGGAAGAAAAATAAGCAACACTTAGAAATAAACATATAACACAAGTGATGATTCAGCCATAGCAAAANAACAAGACAAAAGTAAATACATTAACACTAAAGAGCCAAGTGACTGAAATGTTACTTAGATATTTAAAGAAAGAGAGATTTAAAACACAATGAGATGAGTTCAGGTTTGAATTGATTTAAGGTTCAACACTGACTTCAAATGCCTATGAACATCTACAAGCTTTTGTTTTTAATTTTCCTTCTGTCATGTTTTATGGGTAAAAGTCCTTAAACTACCTTGTAATAGATTAATTACTTTCAAGCTGGGTGACAAAAGGGCATAATGACCGGAAAATGATACAAAAGAAACAGAAGAAGCATGTTAACAAGTTTATCAACAAACCTGGGTAATTCTCATGAAGTACAGATTAAGGTTCAGTGGTTCCAAACTGGCAGCATTCAAGTTGGGTTCATATTTGGGTTTTTTGTTTTGTTTGTTTTTTTAAACCACCTGTCCTAAAACGACATTGTTTATGCTAATTATCTTTGTTTATGCCACAATTCTGTTTGTTTACCACATTCTTTTAAAATACCATATCCCTATAAACAGTTCTCACCAGAATTCTTCTAAATCTTGTTTCGGTCTGGTCCTCCTCGGCAGCCCACTGAGCAGAACGCAGCTCTACAATGAAGGCGCAAGAGCTGGGAACAACTTTGAGTCTCTGACTCCTCAGGCTGGCAAAGGCGGGGAGGGCTGCTGAGGTTTTACTCTCAGGCTCCAAGGGAAAAGGGTACTGAATGTGTAGAAATGCAACACCCCCCTATTGGACAAGCAGAACCATACGCCATAGGATCTCCAGAGATGTATGAACTCTCAACTAGTAAGTGAAGGGAAGAATAGATAATGCTAAAGGGAAAGGCATGCAGTTTCCAAACGGCAGGAGAAAACACAGAAATCAGAAAGAATAACAAGTCTTCTCCTGAACCATGATCAGTTCCGGCTTAAAATGAAGGGATATGAAGCATTCTCCTAAAGTGTCCCAAATAAACACTGTTCACTTAAGCAAGATACTAACAGTTCTTAATTGTTTTTTTTTTTTTCCTCTAGCAATATCATCTGATCGTGTTCACCTATACAGCATTTGAGCTTTATATTTAATATAAATGATGATGCTATCAATCAATGAAAAGGAAACAAGGACAGAATGAATGAAGTAAGGAAGAATTTGCTATGTTTTCTTCCATTTCTTGTTCAATAGATATTTCCCACTAAAAGGACTATGTTTCATATTTCGGTTACATCTTTGAGCGTCTTTTTATCTGGCTGCCATCATCTGGGTCAGACACCTGACATATTAAATTGTATGTGAGTTAGTATAAGAGAGATATGCAGATTGGTTTATTTCCCATGCTGCTAGTTAACCTCATTGAACTTATAAATGAGTAACAAATTATGGAAGAAAGCAAAAATCCACCCATTAGACTTTTTCAACTAATCTATAAAAAGGGAGATGTTCAATCTGCATAATACTCATCGGCATTATACATATACTCATTAGGTGTTTGGAGAATTGATAGTGGGAAGAACAGACAATAAAGATCAGACTTTATCCATGAATGTAATTTTGCTCTCTAAAAGCATTATGAACATAATCCATTTGAAACCGCTTCTAATTCTATGGAGGAGCAATGTGCTAAAGTATTAGAGCTGGTCTTATTATTTGCCTCTCAGGTACGATGCATACACAGATTTTAGTTAAAAGCTCCCTGAGAACAGGTAAATATGTTATCATGTTATCTTATGCTTATTATATTTGAGAAACATAAGATAAGAAAAGAACACATCAACATGTGAAGTAATCATAATATTCACACATTTCTATATCTGTCAACCTGCTAAACACTGAGCAGTACACAGTGCCACCTGACATTTAACCCTTACTTGTTCTTGGTAATCAGTCAGGTCTCCTGCTAACTCTTCAGGACAATAGTGTGACTGGGATAGGAGTTTAGTGTGTCCAGTGTTGCAGGTAAGCTATATCCCTAACTAATATCTTAGCTGAATCAATTCGCAAATTAGTGAGCTAGTAATTAAAATCTATAATCAGTTGTAGACACCTTTTCCTCTACAAAGTTGTAATAAAAAAAAAATAAATAAAATGAATAAAGGCATTATCAGAACACCCTAAAAGTATAATATCAAACTTAAAGGTTTACAGTTATGATAAGGTGACAGATGTGAACAGATAACTTTCCTTTGAGTCACACCTAGAGGTTACCTCCTAACTTGAATGCACTTATCACTCATAAAGTTTCTAACTAAATTGAATAAATCTGTCTGGGTAATAAATATTTTATTACCATGGCCAAACTTCACGTAATCCAAGTACCGCTAACATCAGAGATATTCTTGCAGTCCGCTAATAGTAATTTTACATGGTAATTACAAATTAGCTTTTCACAGTACCTGATGTATATATGTCTCTTCAGGAAAAAAAAAAAAAAAACACTCAAAATTTTCCTAATGTCAAAAATTATTTCTTTAGTCAACATAACTACAAATAAATTCGGTGGGAATCTAGAGTAAATAAGTTAGATTTTCACTGCAGAAGATTTTACCCCATAATGTTCCTTTCAACATGTACCAAATAGACAGTCTGTCGTCTGCACCCGTTTTGAGAGAAGCAAAGAGGTGATACTATAAGCTTAATTTGCTTCATCCCACTACCTTTAATCCCAACTTTTTTCCTAGACATTATGAGACTGTCTTCTTAAGCAATCATTTTACACTTGCTTTTTAATTAAGTCTCTAACAGAAAGCAATGAGAAAGTCTAACAAGTAGCTTAGTCATAAAACTATTACACTACAAATCGGATAAATAGAAATATAAAGAAAAGAAATAGAACACAATATTATTGACAGTATTAACATTGCTTTTTTTTATTCACCAGAAACAAGCTAATATTGATATTTAAGGTAAACATTTTAAATATTTTCATTCTAGGAATATGAAAAAAAATAGAGAGTATTCTCAAAAGAAAAACCTCATGTCTCAAATTTTTATTATCTATCACACTGTCTTCTTTAAACCATTTTAGGAGAGTACAAGTGTTCTTTCTCATGATACTATCACTAACATTTAGACCACGTTGCCAGTTATGTTTCCTCTAATAGTATGATGTAAAAGCCATTGCTTACAAATAATGTTTCAGAACATACTTAGTCTAATCACCCCCCCGAGCTGAGAATTGTGTTTTTCATTACTCATAATCACTTATGACTGATGCTTAAAAATGAAAATAAAATATTTCTACTTCTTTACTTTATAGAATCACTGTTCAATTTGTTCTACCTCCAGAACATTTTTTTAAACAATGAATGTTTAAATACAGATATAACAAACCTAAATCCAAATCTTGATCCTGATATTTAAGTTTAGACTATCTCTTACAGTTCAAAATAGTCTACAGGTTGGAAAGAATAACAGAAGATGGACAGGACTCAACCAATGAAGTTAGAAAAAAAGATCACATAAAACTTCTAAAATATATGAGCCCCAAGCCACTTGTTTATATCCTCTAGAGCAAACTACTTTATTTCATAAAGAAATGTAAAAGTCTTCTTTCCAGACTTCTGCCTAAGTTTGAGAGAATAACTCATCTATGGCAGGTAAGCAAACAGAATAAAAATTAACACTCAATGGAAATGACCTACTTATTCAATGAAAGTTGCAATAGTTGGAAAAANTATATGTGACACTGCAGTTACAGCAAATATACCTCCTTTGGAGAATTTAATATTCAATATTTAGTCTGCAAGATACATACTCTATGTGGGTAACTACAGATACACTCACTCGTACAAATTCAATGTAAACAAATAGTAATGAATTACTGAGATTTTTGTCTGTATTACCAATTACAACCACAGGGGAAATTATTAAGAAATTGTATCTTGTATGACAGTAAAAAATTATTTTAGCTATTAATATTTCCAAATATTCTGTCAATACTAATAACTCTATTGATTATCACTTGCTTATTTAATTAGCCAGCAAGAAAAGCATGCCTTTGGGTGACAATAAAATGAAATTCTCACCAGGAGGAAAAGAAAATGTTAAGAGATTTGAACATCAGAATAGTTCAGGGAAAAGTTTAGTTCAAAAGAGATAATTGAAAAAAAATACAAATAAAGTTCACAGCAGGAAAGCTTGCCTATATAGAGAAATAGGTTACAGCCTGTTAATATGTAACTACCTTTTTATAAGAACAGTCTGTTAACAGGCTTACAAATCAAACTCAGAGTTTTATTTTCAAAAAGTATATAGAGTTGAAGGTAATCATGTGCTACTCTGTGCATGCTAGAAAACTTACTGTGGTGTACATATTACAAACTGCAACAGCAAGAATTAGTATGTCCCAATGTAAATAACTTCAGTATTTACATATGAAACAGTCTATATTTGCAAACAAAACCTAACTATTTTAAAGAGTTAATATATAGATAACTTTGAAAAAATAATTCAAGATTGTTAGGAAAGCTCAACCATTCAAATGAATTATCTTGTAAAGATGCACCCTAATTTAAAAAAAAAAAAAAAAAGAGGAGGAAGAAGAGAAGAAATGAAAGAAAGAAGACAGTATTAAAGTATACATGTTGGCTATTTTACTTTCTTCTTTGATCTGATGTTGGCTTCTCTAATATGTGACCACATTCAAGCATTATTTTATTCTCCATACCCTTCTTCTCTTCTATTGCTTCACTTCTAGAATGTTTTAATCTTTGTCCTTTCTTTTTTCGTCTTTTCATATCAAATTCAGTCGTTTGAGCGATGAACAGCTTGACTTAGCATATTTTTAACCAGCTGGTCTAGCACCTAGCTTGCATTGCATAGTCAGATACAACAAATGTTTATACAGAAGGTAGCTTTCATGAAAATGAAAAAAAGCCTGGGTATCATGCATCCTGGCTTTTTTTAGCTTTTTTTTTTAATTCACCATACAGAATACAAAGTTTGAATTCTTTTTAATGGCAAACAAAATTCTATTTATAGTTCCAAAAAATGAACTTATGCTGGGATAAGAACTCAAATTTAAAAACTGCAATGTGTACTTATAGGAACACGGAGAGGGCTAAATTTTTTCAAAGCCCTGTTTTACTTGCAACAGCATCAAATGGAAGGATATTACACATATCTCTAAAGAGGAACTGCTTAATTACAAATACACTTATTCTCATCACAGCAAAAGGGAAAAATCGAGTAAATCAAAATTAGTTTAAGACAACTAGCACAAAAAGTAGCTACTAAAACTTAGAAAGGGATCATCCCCATTTCCCTTTTCTTGACGTTTCGAGAGTACTATACTGATACACTGCTCTGATGTTAAATTTTCTTTAAAAAAAAATCTGCTCTCTTATATCAACAAAAGGTCATGTGCTTTACTAGGCAGCTTCCAAAGTTTTCCGGAAGGATCAAATAGGAACTTATAGCCTCTGTTTTAACCACCCCTGAACCTTTCTGTCACCCCAGAAATTAGGAGACAGAGATATTGAAAATGGTAACACTCTGCACAAAAGCGTTTAAAAAGGTGAAGAAGGGGAGAAAAATATCAATGAAGAAAGAAAGTAAGAGAGTGAATGAGAAAGAGAAAACCAGCGAGTGCAAGCGAGAGAGATGCTTAATGTTCATTTAATTTCCTGTTCTAGGACACAACCTAAAAACATTAGCAGAAATCTCAGAGACTTTGCCAATCAGTTCAATTTGGTCCGGGCAATCAAAACAAAAATCAGCTAACAAGATATCAGAAGCACCAGCTAAAAGCTTTTCTAACAAACACATTTTTAGGGAAGCATCTTCCAATTGATTCAGAGATGACTGTAAAATGAGAGTTGTACTTCAATATATTAGGGGGGAAAACTGTACTCACCTTTCAAACTCCTGAGGTAAATCAGGGTCAGTAAGCATGCTGGAAAAGCACAATTTCCCTTTGTCACAGCAGCCACCTATGATCGTCTCCAACTGAACCTGTCAAGTGAGTCCAAACCTTCTAAACCAATTGATTTTCTCTCTCTCTTCCCTTCTCTTCTCTCCCTCTCTCCCTCCCTCCCTCCCTCTCTCCCTCTCTCTCAATCTTTCTCTCTCTCTCTCCCCCTCTCCCCCCCACCTCTCTCCCTCTCCTAGGACTCCTTGACCAGTCTCTTAAAGGGGTAGCGCACTTCCAGCAGCGGGGTCTGGCTGGCCCCCCCCCCCCCCCCCCCCNAAGGGACTAGACAACCTCAGGGTGCCTGTCCTTTCCTTTTAATTCGCTCTTCTAGACATCACCGAATGTGAGAAGTCAACTCATTTAACACGTCTCCCATACTCTCTCTCCTCTAAATAATAAGTCACACACACGCACGCACACACACACACACACTCGTACACACACAAAACAGTATGATTTTTTTAAATGCATTTGCTGCTGAGTAAAAGAGAAATCTGTATACTAAGAGAAGCACGACTCAACTGCATTTATTAACTAATTAAGCAAAAAATTAGATGTTGGTAATATCATTTTTACACAAAGAATTGTTAGTCTTTCTCACCCCTTTCTAGGCTCTCTCCGTGCGCACACGGAAACACACACACACACACGCACACACACACTCACATACACACAACAATCAGGCATTGTTCTGAGGGAAGAAAAGCAACTTTGACAGATTGAAATATAGCAGAGGCCCCTTCAAGGAAACCTGTAAACAACTTGTCACTCACTCTGTCGGTCTCACTGTTAGCTCGTGCTTTCCACAAAGTGGTGCGAACGTCCTGGCAACCCAACCAAAGTTTCCTCAGCTCCAAACTCCATAAAACACGATGTGCGATGTGGAGGGGAATAGGTATCCACATGCCAAAATAACACACGCACGGGGGAACAAAAACCCAAACCACACCAGAAAGATGGTGCCAGCCCACTGTCCTGTCCGGGACGGCTGGGGAGGTCAGGGGTAGGAAGCGCTCCCCTGGCTGTGGGTCTCTTTAATTTCCTCTGCCCGCGCAGCCACAGATAACAAGGTGGACAAACTATGGCTTTACAGATCCTAAGCTGGCTGGCAAGGCACAGCCTCCATAGCAGTTCCAATTATCTAGATAAAAATCTGGCAGGCGAGGAAGGTAATCAGGTAATGTACCTTTGACATGAAATGACAGAGGCGCATACACACACAGAGAAAGACACTTACACAGACACGCATGCAGAGATGGTGGCTGCCCCGCGCACCGCAGCATCTGGTCAGGGAGTGAGCACACACTCACCAACACGAGATAGTGTGCATTCTTCACACACACACACACACACACACACACACACTCAGTCACTCACACACGCTCTCCACTCCTACTGGGAGGGTTCATTCTGCACAAAAGGCTACATTACAGAGCCCGCCCCAATAAGGGAAAGAGAGAAAAAAAAGCCTTCCATTGTTGAGAGGGCAGGTCAGTTGATTAGATTTTCTGTGGAGAATTCCACGAGGAAATTCCCTTCAAAGCCGAAGTGATTAACTGGGGGCTATTCTGGAAATGGAGCAGACAATGGCTCAATAGTCTGCACAGCCAATGTCCAGGCTGGCACTGAACTCACTTAAAAAAAAAAAAAAAATAAAAGCCAGACTCCCTGTTCTTTTCCACACATTCCCCCCCAACCCCCTCCACTCCTTCCAACTTCCCCTCCCAATTCCTTTTATTTTGCAGCTGGACAACATTAAGGGCCTTTAAAACCACAAGGGTTGACCCCATAGCAGTTTGATTAGGTCCCACTTTTTTTTTTTCTGGCGACAGGCAGACAGTAAGTTTACTTTTTTTAGACATACACAATGAGACACCTTACACATATTCAAAACAGCAAAACCAATTATTAACCTTCTCATATTAATAAATGTATTCCTCACTGAAAGCTTATACATTTTTTGACAAAGTTGGTAATAACTTAATAACAGGATCCATCATTCACAGGATATCCTAAAAATAAATGTATACATACAACAAAATCAATGTGGAATAAGATTTAAGCGTGTCACTATGGAGTTAAGATACTAACAAAACACAGAATGATGACCCACCCTGAAAAAGCTGTTAACAAGGGATGTGGCAAAAATGACTTGATGCTGACATGATTTTCTTTTTCAGCAGTTGGGGAAGGGGAAAGGATATTACTCACTATTCTTCCTTGTCGTTAGCATCAAATTATTTTTTATTACAGCAACAACCCATTACTACATAGCGAAATAAGCGAATTGTTGCATTTATTTTATATATCTATTTTCATTCAAGACCTTATGGGACCTACAATCGAATACCGTCTAATTGATAGAGTATACAAGAAATCATTTTGTATATTGTTAACAGTGGTTGTGGGAACCAGTAGCTGCATGGCTGCGCACACTTAAAAAATAGTTTTTAAAAGATTTCCTAATTAGGGTATCTTGTTTCATCTTATATCAATAGAGAAAAATGAAGAAGGAGGGAGGGTGAGCTCCAAGGGGAAATGGGAGATGAGATCAGAAAGAGGAGGAGGCAGCAAGGAGAGGATGCAGGGAGAGCACAAGGAGGAGACACAGTGGCAGCATAAAGATAGAAACAAAGATAATGGCCATAAGGCAGGATGCTGAGATCCGTATGGTCCCAGCTGCTGTCTTGCTGCAGCTACTACCTCTGGTTGTTTCTCTGAAACTCTAATCCAGAAGGTCACCAGAGCAGGTAAGTAAGCGAGGATGAGTTTCTGAGGCCAACTTTACTAGAAACGAAAGATGCTCGTATCAGAATCTTCCTTGCCTTTGGCTTTATTTTCATAGACACTTGATCTATGTATTGGGAAGTATACATACGTGAAATAAACACAAAGCACATATAGGAAAATGTTAAACGGTTCGGAAGTTAGTTTACAATCTCAACATGTTTCTATAAACATTCCTATAGCCTTTCCAAAACAAATTACTCCTTGCACAATCATCCTTGCTAAGCAAATTGAACAGACTAGGAACTAGACAGAAAAATCTGCCCAGTATAATAATGATTATTCTAATGATGATACTTTGAATTAATGGAACTCCAAGCGCATAAGGAATTTTGTTCACATAGATTAGCTCATGGATCATATGCAGCACAGAAAAGAGTGAGTACTGGTATATCCTTCTTTCCCAGTGTTTAAACTTGGGAAGGAGGGATTTAAAGTCATACAACTAGTTAGTGGCCCATTTGTTACTTGAAGCCAGATCTTATTTCACTTGTGACACCATCATACAGAATAAAATAACAATCCAGAATTTATAGCTGAATGAAAATCCCAAGACAGTACTTACTTTTAACAGACCTAAAGGCTTTCAAATAATTGTTAATAAAATTCAATTTGATATAATCTCATTGGCACTAAGTTGGTGCTGTATTTGATGGTTGAATGGAATAAATATTTTTAAACTCTCCCTCTAGGCCATAAAAGTTTTCTTTCATTTGAGTTCTCTATTGCAAATTAGCATTTCTGCAAGACTTTAGAAAGTCAGCAAAAGAGAACGCAATTCTAAAATGTTCTTCTCAAATCCTGTTATTGGTAATATTATTAAATGATTGAATTGACCCAACCAATCCAACTTTAAAATATTTTTATTTTATATTAAATGTTAAAATGTTTAAATATTAAATGTGCTAATGACTAGCACATGTGTTAAATAGATCTATATCCTTTATCATATACCTGAAAAGCTTAATATATTTAATTTGTTATATATCTGATATTCTCTACATCAGAACTAACACCCCAAGGTAATTTTACTATATTATTATAAGTAGGTCTCCAGAAGGTTTCACAATATATGTAAATTGAGACACACTTTAGAATTCACTGAATGTCTATTAAATGCTTACCGATAAGTTAAGTACTACAGCTTTTCTTTATTTATTAAGTAATCTCCACACCCAATGTGGGGCTTGAACTTAGGACCCCAAGATCAAGAGTGGCACGCTCTTCCGACTGAGTTAACCAGGCACCCTGAAGTAAGTGCTACAGCTTTAAAAGAATTCATGAATAATTTGTAACGAATCTAATTGTATATATAACTAAAATTCAAATTGTTTCATAATCCAAGTCCTCTAAAGTAAATACGGTAAGAAAAGTTAAAATCAAAATAAGTGGGTCTGGGTGGCTTAGTCAGGTAAGTGTCCGACTTTGGCTCAGGTCATGATCTAACAGTTCAGGAGTTCAAGTCCCGGCATTGGGCTCTGTGCTGACATCTCTGAGCCTGGAGCCTGCTTCAGATTCTGTGTCTTCCTCTCTCTCTCTGGCCCTCCCCCATTCATGTTCTGTCTCTCTCTGGCTCTCAAAAATAAATAAGACATTTTTAAAAAGTTAAAAAAAAAAATAAATAAATAAGCAAATGACCAGAAAGCACTGATGATAACTGAACGATAATTAAATTGGTAGGAAATATAAAAATGTGTACAAACACAGATATACAAATAGAAATACCTCTTCAGAGCAGAAGAAGGCAGAAACTACAATAGAAATTCCATAAAACAATTTTTCACTTAATGAGTCTTTTTGACGCTGCTGAAACAGTATTATAGAGAACAGAATGAACCTGAAAAAGTGTGCTTTTGAGCTCATGTTGTTTCCACTGCAAATATAAAGAGGATACTCACACAGGCTAAAGAAGTATAAGATATGCTCAAGAACACTGCTGGAAAATTCTCAAAGAGAATATCAGGAACTTCTAAGATCACAGACAAGTTATTTCCAAACTTAACCCTTTCCAGACAATGTTTCAAGCAAGCATTTCTAATTTTTTTCTAATTTTTATTTTAATTTAATTTTAATGTTCATTTATTTTTTGAGAGAGAGAGAGAGAGACCTCAAGAAGGGAGAGACCCTGAATCTGAAGCAGGCTCTAGGTTCAGAACTGTCAGCACAGAGACTGATGCCGGGCTTGAACTCACAAACCCGCAAGATCATGACCTGAGCTTAAGTTAGATGCTTAATCTACTGAGCCACCCAGGTGCCTCTTTTTCTTCTAATTTTAAAAGGAAGTGTTTAATTCCTCTATTTTAAGATACAATTATTACACATCTTCTACTTTAATAACTGAAACTGCAATATGTTGTCACAGGTACAGGTTACATTTTGACATTTTATAAATATTCCTACCATCAAGCTACAGCTTTCACATTTTATGGAATTTGGAAGGTTATTTTTGAAAAATAAAACTTTCGTATTATAACCACAATAAATTTAAAACAAATCAGTGTCAGCCAATACCAACATTAAATTGACTTAATAACCTGACACAAGAGGCATTAAGAAAAGTTACATCTATTTTTTCCCTGCAATGTTATATACTTCATAACAAAAACATTTGAAAAAAACCCACCCTCTTAAAAACAGAAAAAAACTTCCAATCGATGTACATCTGAGAGTCATTCACCAAATGCCTGATAAGCTCACCATGACCTATCACATGTGACTTAGAGTAGACTAGAGTCTTTTAATTGGACCTCTTCAGAAAACACCTAAGGAATTCAATAGCTCATGGTTTTAAAAATATCTAAACTTTCAATTTCCCATAATGCATTTTTTGCCAGGAAATTGGCATATAATAAAAGCTTATATATTAAAGGGATTTGTACCCTAATACTTTTTTGTATTGTCGGTTGGTTAGTTCAAATATGAATTTTCCTCAGATCACGTTTTTGATCAGCTAGTGTTCTTTAAATGTTCTTTTTCACTTTAGAAACTCCAGTGTCACCATCCCAGTAATGCTCCCCACTGTTTGATATCTTACTATTTATCTCCTTTAGACTAATTTAAAGTGACAAAATGATAAATTTTATTTTTTGAAACTTTCTATCATAATTGTGATGCATATAAAACAAATTACCTCATAATATTAAAAAAAAAAAAAACTACAATAGATATGTAGCTGTATTATCCCAACTTGGAAGCAAGGGTCATCAACAAGTTAATTAATTTATCTGTGGTCCCACAACTAATAGGTGTAGAGATGGAGAACATCAAACTTAACATCTTTCCTTGAAGTTCCCCAAAGGCACCAAATGCTGATTTATCTCAATATAACCTAATAGCAATTAAATATTGAGTGCACAGGAAAGTGTTTATAAGTGAATGTCCAAACTTTAGACACAGTTACATAGAATGATAACGGCCCCATCCTCACAAATAATTTAAAAGATGGTTCTTTGTACAATTAAGAAGAATTAAATAATGGTACTCTTATCTAATTTATGATGATAATAAATAGCAGAATTAGTACTACTCATCATATAACTTGTCTTTTTTTAAACAATAATTTCTATTTTCTTTTTTAAAGAAACATCCATTTAATTATTTTATTTATTTTATGTTATTTTATTTCATTTTATTTTGAGAGAAAGAGCTTGAGCAGGAGAGAGGGGCAAAGGGAGGGAGGGGAGGGAGGGCAGAGAGTGAGAGAGAGAGAGAGAGAGAGAGAGAGACTCTGAAGTAGGCTCCACGCTTAGCACAGAGCCCAATGCAGGGCTTGATCCCAGGACCCTGGGATCATGACCTGAGTGGAAACTCAATTGACTAAGCCACTGAGGCACCCCTAAACATTTTCTTTCTCAATATGATTATAATTTTTGGTATCCCAGGGAAATACAGGAGCCTATTTTGCTGGTCCCCATGTAAGTGCTTTTCAATGGAATTTCTGTCTTATAGAAAGAATTATTTCAGGAAGAGAAGAACAACTGAAATTATACTTTCATTTTTTTGCTCATTACACAATCATCTCTCCTTGTGATAAGTGGTGGTTTCTAATGGTTTGCAGTTCATGAGGATGGGAAGTACATGAACCAATCACTCTCGGGGTAAAAATCATGACTCCTATTGAGTAAAAAAATCCATATAACCCATGAGAATAGAAGCCATATACATGGGAACATACATTAAAAGAGTGTTCTTCACCATCAAACTTTCTGTATTATCATTTTCAACCTGGAAAGAAATTCAGGGAATGTACTGCATTGGCATTTTACCTAGAGGCAGACCCAAAGTGAGAAATAGCACCATAATGTTACTACATTGTAGCTTGGGTTCTTACTTAGTAGATGATTTTAGCAAAATAATTTAGTACACATCTTTCAGGCAAGTTTTTCACTATAGATGTTATATGCATTTCTTGATAGTAACTAACTGGAGTAGAAGTAAAAGATAAAACTGAGTAAAGTAAGAAAACATTTGAACACTTAGCTTCATTTTTAAAATGATTACACCTCTCTATCATCTATAGTCTTCCTTTGACTGCACACTAAGCAGATGATAAATAAGTCTTATTCACAGTAAATGCAAATGTTACCTGTTAACAATGTTGGCTACTTATATAGAGAGCAGCCCAGGGGATAGAATTATGGATAAACTGAAAGTTAGGAGTTTATGTTCTAAGATAGCCTCTATTCCCTCCTTATTTTGACATGGTCTTTCTTAAATCTTTAACATCTTAGGGAAAATTATTTTTAAGATCCCTCTCAACTCTCAAATTCTGACTTTATAAACTCTTCTTCAATAGGTCGATTTATAATGTGCAGAATAAAATTTCCTACTATTCTCAGTTTTATCACAATTATATTTTCTTTTAAAAATGTTTTACAACTAGTCCTTGTAGTTTATTTTAATCCTTTAAAATATGTAATAACTCGACATTCACACACCAACGTAAGATAATGAGAAAAATAAAATAAATCTTTCATTAATGAAAGTTAATTCTGCTAAATTCATTTAAGTTAAAATCATTAGGAGAATTTAACTGGTCACAGAAAATGGCTATGTTTTCAAAAGAACTAATTTTAGGACAAAATTCACCTCTTTGTGATTCTGAAAAATTTGTTGTACTTGAATTTTCAAGCCATAACTTTCATTTTTTCTGATATGTATGATTAAATTTATTAGCATTACCTAATAAAGAGAATTAAAAGCAGTTTCTTACTGTACTGAACAGGTGATATGTGTGTGATGGTAGTGACTGGCATGCATGGAAAAGGAACAGAAGGGATTTTACCTTTATCCAGAATTTCAAAACATCAAATGAGAAACTCAAACTACAAAGTTGAAATGGTAGAAATCCTGACAGGTAAATTGTGTTCAAGAAAACCTAGCTTTTAAAATAAATTTTGTGAACACTCTGTAGAACCCCTGCCAAATAGACAGCTTCTTTTATTTGTAGTATTGTTAACAAAATGACTCACTGCCATAATTTAGAAAATAATTCAGTCAGACTATACACAGGATGAAAATGTAAGAAAACAGATATTACGAAAAGAAGGTATTCATTTGATTACTCAATAAGTATATTTTGATCGTTAACTCACACTTGTAGAGTAATTATATATATTTGTATATATACACACATACACACATACATCAAGATTTGATTGCTTATCCTCCACATTTCATAAATGGGAAAATTTAAAAAAAGATAAGTTGATCTATGTAAACTTCCTTGAAACTGAAGAACTGTTTAGGTATCAAACGATATATCAGTGCTTTAAAATATCTACCTATTAATTAACTCTAAACAAATCATGGGTCTGTAATCAGAAACATTTATTTTAAAATCTTGCTTAAAGTCAAAGCATAGACTAAAAGACTATATAAGCATTTGTAACATAGGCCAGTATCCTAAGACATCTTAATAAATATATATGTATACATGTATATATATATATATATATATATATAACATATATCATTTATTACCA